>NW_027507718.1:125059180-125146680 GCF_037356315.1 Lithobates pipiens | reverse complement strand
AGGGAGTTTTGCTATAGAAGTCAATGGAAACGAAGATATTTTCCCACATTGACTTCTATTGTATGCAGTACAGCATGTAGCCGCAGATGGGGGAAGGGGGGGTGCCAGAGAGACTCGGCAATACTCTGAGACCACTCAGATGCACCCGGAAACTGAGTATTTCTGAGTGAATCCGAGCGGCTCAGTGTCACCAGCGCCCCCACACCTCTGGCCAAATGGGGCACTGCACAGGCTTGAAACCTGCTGGTTTTGCGAGACACTCGCAAACCAAGTCAGAAAGATAGTCCATATTGCGAAACGCTCGTTAACCACAATCTGAGGTTATATTATATGAGAACTGGGGGAGGAGAAACAGCAGTATACTGATCTTTCCAGTAAATGGCTGCGTGGCGGAAGATGTGTCAGGAAAAGTCTGATCATTGGGAGGAGAGCAGGCCGAGTTCTCAGCACACAAATGAGTAACCTTGGATGTATGTTTTGCAGTGTTAAATAAAATATTCGTTTATACATCTGCAGCTATTGCCATTTCGAGCAGAATCAGCCAATGAGTCATATGGATATATAACTATTATACACGTTAACACTGGATTTATTAAGGCAGAAAAATAGTTGCAATTAAAAAAAAAAAATAGTTTTAAACACAACAAAAATGACTAGCTAGCTCTAATGTCTGAAAAGCAAAATATGTAGTTTACAAAGAATGCAAGAATAGCTGAGGCCAGATTTTTCTGTACAGACTGTGGTTTTTCATAACATATAATTGGGATACAGCACAGCACAAATGGTACTGGCAGTGTGTAATCTGTGGGTGCGCCCAGTCCAGAATATCATAAAGGGTGTGGGTGAGGGATGCTGGAGGGGCCCTATAAAAGTTCTTTTGTTACACTTGCCTGTATTTATATTTCTATATCATAGGTGACAAGATTTAACCAGAAACAAAATTAAAAATTCAGGGGGTATTAAAACCAAAGGAGACCAAAACAGAGCCAACCCCACTTTCCAATCTTTAGATTACCCATGCACTTTGTTTTTAACCACTTCCCATCCAGGCCAATTCTGACATTTCTCTCTCTTAACAAAGAAGCCAAAGTTCATCTAAAGGTGCTTTCCATCCTGTAATTTTGAAGTAGACATGATGTGGCAAAGGAGAAATGAAGGGGACGGTATAAATGGTACTCGTCTGTCTGTTTGAACTTTTCAAGTGTGATATTTAAATGCAGACTTTTCAGTCTGCCTATATATTATATGTGAATGTGATCAGTTTAACCCTTTAAGAAGCAAAGCAAATCTTAAAAAGCCAAGGTAACCTTAAAAAATTCAGAAAACCCACAGGGAATGCAAGAGGAGATGGGACTACAGGATACCCAAGGAATAGTGAGGGGGAGGGAAGGTAATGATGATGTACAAGTAAAAAAAACAAAAAAAACAAAAAAACAAAAACAAAAAAAAAAAAAAAAAAACACAAAATTGCCCCCCTCTCTCAACTTTGTCTCTCTACAAATTAGTATCAAAAACGGGGAATGGGTAGCTCCATACCTCTTGACAGGGCTGACTTTTACAAATGACTGTGAAGACATACATATTATTTATGGAATTATTGTTAGTAATGCTTCTTTGATGTGTATGTTCCCTTAAAACAACTTTTTGCTTGGATTGCATACATGCCTTATCCGTTTATGTTGATGCACAGTTTTGTATCTGCCTTTTCCTGTTTTCAATAAATATCTGCAAAAATATATATTACAAAATGTATTCTGTACCTCTGTATGGTCTTTCAGTAAGTGAGCTGGAGGAAGTTGTGACAGAACCCAATGTCACTGTGCGTTTTGGAGGGGACCGTGGGCTGGCCTACTACCCACAGACTATGGCCCAGCAGAGAACGAGACTTGTGGGAAAAAAAATGGCGTTGGGATAATGTAATTATGTCTCTATGTACATTGCATCCCTTCTCCCCATCCTCGCCTCTCGTTATTGTGTTTAATTATGTTAGGTCACATAGACAAAAGGTGTGGATACAAATCCCAATGGGAGATGTGTAAGGAGGGGCTGCCTGCTTATCATAATCCCTTTACGTGTCTCAACTGTAGTTTGTGTTTGAATATACAAATGTTGAGTTCCCATTGGTTCTTCCTGGTCCCCTACCCCCTCTATGACAAGGCTAAGGGGAGTGTCCCTGTGTCGCATACTAGCCCATTATGTGAAACTAACCTGAAACTGAAGACTTTCAGCAGCGCGCTGTCCCCACTGAAGGCACTTCCATCTCCACCTGGTCTTCTTTCTGCGTTCACAGACTCAGGCTCAGAACGCAGGCTGCGTGATTGACCAGAGCTGCAATGATGTCACTTCTGCGCAGGAGGGAGCCACCGTTTACAGCACAGGACTCCAGGAACAGGTATGCCGTTCCCTCAGAGCGCATGCGCTGGTGAAGTCACCAGCTGCATGCACACTAATTATCTCCTAAATGGTGCACATTTAGTAGACATTTATAGTACTTATAGGTAAGCTTTATTATAGGCTTACCGATAGGTAAACTGCATGCATGGGAATTTACTCGCACTTTAAGAGTCCAGGGTCACCAAACAGCTGCCACCTTATCAACTGCAAAACCTCACACACTGCATTTCAATTTAAAATTGTGTACAACAGTTTCAAAACAAAAAATTAAAAAAGCCGAGTTAGACTTACCGATAACTCCTTTTCTGAGAACCTTTCAGGACAGCCATGAGACCTAGGGCTCCCTCTACCAGGACAGGAAACACGTCAACCCCCACCAGATAAAAGGGCGGTTCTCCAGGCCTCATATCAGTATTCGAGAACCGTAGGAGGTCCCTGTACAACATATGCATAATGCACATAACTTCAAGACAAAACCAGGTGGGAATCTGGCTGTCCTGGAAGACTCTCAGAAAAGGAGTTATGGGTAAGTCTAAATCAGCTTTTCTCCAAGTGTCTTCCAGGACAGCCAGGACAGACGATGAGCCAGAACTTACCATTCTAGGGAGGGACAACTGCCTGAAGGACCTTACGACCAAAAGCCTGCTCCTGAGCAGATAGGAGATCCAGGTGATAATGTTTACTGAGGGTCAAAAAACTGGACCATGTGGCAGCCCTGCAAATTTGTTCCGGTGAGGCTCCAGCCCTTTCAGTCCAAGACGCAGACAAGGCTCTTGTTGAGTGCGCAGTGACTAAAGGTGGAGAAACTTCCCTAAATTTTTTCAGAATTTTCAGAAATTTCAGAAGTTTCAGAAATAGTGCATCTAAAGCCTCCTTTGCAAGATGGTTAAAGCAAGCTCTTTCCCTTGTGTGCTCCTGAAAAGAGAATAAACAAGGTGTCTATTTTTCTAAAGGTCTTGGTGACCTCAAGGTAGACAAGAATTCTTCTCACGTCTTAAAAAAAAAAAAAAAAAAAAACCCAAATTCTTCCTTGGTTGCCCTTTGGTGAACTACAAAAGGTTGGCAGTACGATGTCCTGGGATCTGTGGAATGTACTGGCCACTTTAGGCTGAAATCCTGGGATCAGTTTTCAAAACAACCCAATCCTCAAAAATTGTGAGGAAAAGCCCCCTCACCGATAGGGCCTGTAACTCACTTACCCTAAGAGCTGAGGTAATTACCACAAGAAAAATTGTTTTTAAGGAAAGTAACTCAACTGAAATATCCTCTAGAGCAGTGGTTCTCAACCTGGGGGTAGAATGACGATTTGCCAAGGTCACCAAATCCTAGGCTGTTGCTGAAGCACGCATCACTCTCCCAGCAGGGTTGTCCCCAGAGCCTGTGGAAGCCCAGCTGGGCAGTTCCTGGAGCTCGCGACCGCCCACTCAGCCTCTTCCTAGATGCTCATTCAGTTCACGGCATGGGTGGCTGGCAGCCTCTGCTGGGTTTCACCATTTTTAAAACCACCAGCGTCCATGTTCATGCCGTTTAGAGATAGAAACTAGTGTCTGTCGCCCGCTGACGTCATACGCCCCGGAAGTGGCCCCGCCGGGTACTTCCTGTGGGCCTGCTTAGAAAGGAGGTTACGCCCCTCCACGTGCACGGCTTCCTCTCTTCCACTGCACACTCCAGCCAGGCTATTTAGCAGGAAAACAAGCCGACTGCCGGCATGCGGCTCATGGGCAGGAGCTCAGACGAATACCACAGTTTGGCATTTCCCATGCACTGAGAAGCAGGGACATCAGCCACAATCCTACTCCCCCGATGGATGTGCCACTCTGGGACCTAAGATGAAAGTAGGAATTCCACCCCGTTGCGACGCTCATGAGACTTAGGGGAACCAGTTCTGCGATTCTGACTGTGCTAAGAGAGACTCAAAGGAGCTGTTGGCAAGAGAGTTTACCGACAGCCATGACATGTGTGGCCAAGAATATCAGGCATAGAATGTTAGTCACGCCCATACCTTTGCCTGCTGGTCATCTTTTTCTTAACCAATTTTGAGTACTTGCCCAGTCAGTCGCAGAATAAACAAATCACACATGACACACTTATGTCACATTAGCCTTTCATTTTCAAAGTAGAAATGTTTTTCTTAATATCTTAAAATCAGAATAGCATTAGGTCTATTATACACAGACACCACTTTTGATCACTCAACTGTTCTAACGTGTCTTAGCAAGTCATGTCTAAGCTGTTTACACATACTGTTTAATGACAAGTGAACAAACTGCATACAGAAAAACAAATGTAGTCAATAAGCTTGGGATTTTTACACAAACACAGCTGGAATGTGCAGTAGTTTCCTGTATTGCAAAAATTACTACTACTACTACTTTACTCCTTTCTCTGTTTCAAAAGGTATTTCTGCATCCACTGAGGGACGCAGGAATGTTTATCTACAGGTTATACTGCCACTTACAGCAGACTGGGACAATGCAAATTTTAAAACATTTTGGGCCAGCACAGGATAACCCTTCCTACAACCAGAATAGAGTGCCTCAGTTTTTTTTTTTTTAATAGTGTCATAGGAGGATGGACATCTTTTCTTTAGCTCTGCTGGGAAAGTCCAAGCTAATTTTTGCTAGCATTTTTTCCCTTTAATCAATATTCTCTACATAATCACTGATAGAGTTGGCCTCTTCAACTGCAGCTTTCCAGATAAGCCTATACCCAGCCTGGCTGTTGGAGTGCCATGACCAGATTCCACTACACTGGACAGTGTGGCGCTATCCTGAAAATTAGTTTCAGAGCCATTGGCATAGCCTCAGTACTTGCTCAGTCTCTGAAGACTCACACCGAGTAAGCAGATCAGACTGTGCATCACAAACTACCTCAATGAATCACTGGGTGCTTGCTCTCTGCTTGGTATCTACAAGACATCATCCACTGAGTTTTTTGACTGCCAGAGTTGGGGGAGGATCTTCCTGCTGTTGATCCTTCTTTTCAAAGTGCCTGATCGAGGTTTCTACCACAGTTACACCCGACTTTACATTATGGACACATTCATCCAGTTCCTCACTAGTCTTAAGTTCAGAATCCCCAAGTTCGCTCTCTCTCCTTCCTCTGCACAGTCTATTGCTGATCGGCCTACAATCTTAGAAGAAGTCAGGCATTTGGTCACAGTGACCATTTCTGACTTCAAATTGGGTTCACCCCATTCTCTCCCTGAGGAGACTGTATTCAGAAATCAGTCTTCTACTTTTGTCCCGGGTTTAAGAGAGACCATCTTGGCTCTTACTGATAGGAGTATGTACTACTCTACATCTAGGAGGATAAGCCTGTGTCTTGCAACACTCCTGCAAAGACATTCCCGTTACATCACTTGTGTAGGCATCTTTCTATGGGGTATGGAAGCAATCTGATGGGTCTCCAAATCCTCATCCAACCAAGCACGTACTGGATTTGTTCCGGTTTGGGAAGTATCTCGCTTAACAGTGTTCTAAGCCCAAAGTGGATCTGCCAGCGACCCACCTGAACAGGGAAAAACACTAAGCCAGTAGAAGGCATCCTTACATTTAAGAAATCTACCAACATTTAGGCTGCTTTCACACTGGGGCGGTATTCAGGCGTTACAGCGCTAAAAATAGCGCCTGTGTAACGCCTGAAAAAAACCGGCCCCTTTAACTCCAGTGTGAAAGCCGGAGGGCTTTCACACTGGAGCGATGCGCTGGCAGGACGGTGAAAAAAGTCCTGCCAGCCGCATCTTTGCAGCGGTGAAGGAGCGGTGTATTCACCGCTCCTATACCGCTGCTACCCATTGAAATCAATGGGACACCGCGGCAATACCGCCGGCAAAGCGCCGCTGCAGCGGCGCTTTGCGGGCGGGTTTAACCCCTTTTCGGCCGCTAGCGGGGGTTAAAACCACCCCGCTAGCGCCCGCGCACCGCCGCTAAAACGACGGTAAAGCGCCGCTAAAAATAGCGGCGCTTTACCGCCGACGCTGCTCTCGCCCCAGTGTGAAAGCAGCCTTAGACTTCAAGAGGTTGTACCGGTATGATACCCGCACCTGCAAGCATCACCCTGGTAACCTTTTAATTAGAGCCGACAGTCAGCTCTCTTGCAAAAGCAATCGGCGTGGCTAATTAGTTTTGATTACAAGCAGCAGTAAGGGACGCCCACCACAAGGGCAGTATTAGTGGGCATAGACGAGGCAGCTTTGCCTCTTGGGGACCGATGTCCCTTGTACTGAAGACTGATCAGCTTTTCTTTTTTCTCCTCACACTGTTAGCGTGAGGGGGAAAAAAAAAAACGATTAACAATCTTCTGTTTACTTCATATGACAGCTGATCACGTGGTAAGGGGGCTGGGATCAGCCCCTTACGCCGATCTGTGATCATCAAGTCTCATCGACTCTACGATCACAGTGTGCATCCTGAGGGGGGCGCGCGGGGAGCGGGCAAAGGGTAGGATGTACTACCTGCAAAGCAGGTCCATGCTGTGGCTATAGCGCAGATTTGAAGGCATTAATGTGTACAATTATCTTACGATTTTCGGTAAAGACAGACCACACGATCAGAAACAAAACCTGTGTTGTACGAGAATATTCATACAAACTTTTCTTTCATCGGTTCCGATTTGCTGTGAAACACAGAGGGAACAAAAAAAAAAAAAAAAAAAAACAGATGATGATAGGCAGGTGGATGCTCCTGCCCATCAATGCAACACAGTGCCAGCTATCAGTGCCAACCATCATTGCCAGCTCTATCAGTGCCAGCCATTAATGCCCATCAGTGCACCATCAATGCAGCCTCATCAGCGCATATCAATAAAGGAGAAAAATTACCTGTTTGCAAAATTTATTAACAAAATATAAAACAATTTTGTATTAAAAAAAATAAATAATAATTCAGCCTAACAAAAAATAAACCCAGAGGTGATCAAATACCACCAAAAGAAAGCTCCATTTGTGGGGGGGGGATTATAAAAATGTAATTTGGGTACAGTGTTGTATGACTGCGCAATCGTCGTTCAAAAAGCGACAGCGTTAAGCTCTGAAAATTAGTCTGGGCAGCAAGGGGGTTTAGGTGCCCCGTAAGCAAGTGGTTAAATTCAAACATTTAAAAAATAAATTAAAATAAATTAAAATGTGGGCGTTTGTCCCTTTGGGAATTTACGTGCGAAAATTGCGAACACACTATACAAAAATAGTTTGAAAATTCTTTGGACAAAACTGTTCACCTGATTCTTAGTGCATACAAGCCTAAAGGCTGGCCATACACTATACAATTTTCGTTTAGGTTTACTAAAAACCATAAGAGCTCAAATCTAAACAACACTTGCAATTTGTATCCAATCAAGTAGGCACTCACATTACATAGTTGAAGGTAAATCTGAAGAAGATTGTATAGAAATTGTATTCTCCAGCCACTGGCAAAAGCAACAGGGTTTTGAGCGTCTCAATATGCAAAGGAGAGGACTGGCGTTGAAATCAAGCTAAAAACCCTGTTTCGTTTATGGCAGCTCTAATAGGCATTGAAGAAGAAAAAAATTGATTGTGTCATTAGTCAAGGCACAGCCAACAGCGGCAAACAAATAGCTCTAAAATAGATTTACAAAAAAAAAAAAAAAAAAACGCAAGAGAGCCTCTCTTAGTTGAAAGTATAAAATTGAAATTGAGTAGAAAATGTAACTAAGTAAGGCAGACAGAGGAACAAGAATTTTATTGCAAAACAGGAACTAACATAACACATCCACAATGGAGGGGGAATTTGGTTTGCAATTGATTTGTATTTAAAAGGACTCATAAAATCCAAGAGAAAAAAAGTATATATATATATATTATATATATATATATATATATATATATATATATATAAAATTTATTTTTTACTTTTACTTTTTTCTTAAGACAATATCATGTGATAAGAGCACCTTTATACCATGTGAAACTGAACGACCACAACATACAGGGTAATACGGACATATAATCACACACGGGTTGGACTTGATGGACTTGTGTCTTTTTTCTACCTCACCTACTATGTAACTACGTAATTGATATTGCGCTACCAGAAAGTACTATTTGTTTATTTACTCTTCTGTTTATAATCGTCTTTGAATTAAATTTATGGTGACAGCATATGCATAGTTAAAGTGATTCTAAAGCCTAAACATTTTTTAGCTTTATGTCGTCCTTGCATTAGAGGTGAAAAAATGTTTAGGCATCAGTTTTGGCTCCTACCCCTCCCCCTCTTACTTACCTGAGCCCTTCATTTGATCCAGTGCTGTGCACGTTTGCAGCTCTTCTCTCCCCTCACTTCCATGTCACAATGGCTTTACTGGGGAACAGGGAGCCATTGGCTCTCAGTGCTGTCAATTGAAGCCAGTGAAGGGAGTGGGGAGGTGGGGCCAAGTCCCGCTGTCCATCTAAATGAATGCAGCAGCGAGACTCAAGAGCGAGCACACACAAGTGCCCCATGGAAAGGCGGCCTAGCATGGGGGAACAGGAAAGAGAGAAGGAGCCAGGAGCACCAGTGGGGGAACAAGGAGGAGGATCAGGGCCGCTTTGTGTAATCCCATTGCATGGAGCAGCCAAGTATAGAGATTTTTTTTTTTCCATTTTTCCTTTACAATCACTTTAATACAGATATTAATATCCTTCAAAGGGAAGGATAGTAAGAGGTTGTAATTTCCATATATCACAGCTTCTGGCACGTACACGAGTCGTGGATTCCACAAAGCTTTGGAGAAGAGGAGAAAGGGGGAGGCGTGTAGTATTAGAGCATCAGCATTTATTGTACAAGCTATAAAAAAACATTTACAAGAGGTAAAAATGGTTCATGCTCATCAGTATGTGATCAGTCCCTTGTCCCCCGCTGTCCTGCAGACTCCACAGGCGGTCCAAAGGCTGGAATGAGATGTGAGCAGGCTGGGATGGCCCCACAGTTCGAAATGTCCACGCTAAACTGCGTGGACAGCAGAAGAGGAAGCAACGTCACCGGAGGGATGGCAAGCGGGATCAAGGGCCTGCCTATACCATTGAGAGAGTCTTGATCCCGATTGCCGTGATATCACTTCTGCAGTCCACACTGGTTACCGTGGATATCGCTGAACTGTGGGGCATCCCAGCCTGCTCATATCTCATTCCAGCTTGTGGATCGCCTGTGGAGCCTGCAGGAGACAGTAGGGAACGCAAGACTGATCACTGATGAGAGCATGAACTATTTTTTTTACCTCTTCTAAGTGTTTTTATACCTTGTGCAATAAATGTGGACATTCTACTACTACTAGGATGGCTGCCTTCTCTTTGTAGAGAGCCCTAAAACATTTACATGGGCTTGCTCCCTGAACAAAAGGGTATTTGAAGTGATACTGAATTATTATTATTTTTTTATTTTAGTTTAAAAACCACACATGTTAGTTATACTTACCTTCCCTGTGCAGTGATTTTGCACAGAGCAGTCCAGTTCCGAGGCCCCTCCCTCCTGCCACCACAGCAAATAACCTGCTATGGGGGCAGCGGAGCCGAGCCACTGCTTTGTGTCCATTCAGATACAGAGCCACAGCTCAGTCCCACCCCCTCTCTCTACTTATTGGCTCACTGACTAATTGACAGCATTGGAAGCCAATGGCCCGGCTGCTATCCCAGCCAATGAGGCGGGAGAGTCCCAGGCAGCTGAGGCTCTCATTCAACATTCTAGATGGAGCTCAGATAAGTAATGGGGGGGTTAGAATGCATTGAGATAAAAAAAAAACTTCCGCCTTTAGAACAAATTTAAGCTCCAGCTTATGAAGTAGCTAGTGCTATGTTTTAATGGCAGTTATCCTTTACGCAAAAAAGCAATTATACTATAATTGCTTTGCTTGTTGGTGCAAACTGACCTGTCAACTTTCTTGCCTGCTACCTGCCCATGAAAAACTCAGCCTGGAAAAGCAATAAGTAGAACAACAAAAAAAACAAACAAACACATCATGCGCTACTCTCAATGTATAGATTAAAAACCCCAACAACAAAAAGAATCATGATTCAATAATATATTTAGTTTAATTATTAATACTATATATTAAAGCTGTCAATAACTCCTAGTGTCACTAACACCATCAATCATATATATAAATAGTAATGGTGCAGTGCTAAATCAAAACACCAATAATTATTCAACATAATAAAATATAAATACGACATAAAAATTAAACAGAAAAATTAAAAATTGAGTGAAAAAAAAAAAAAAAAAAAAAAAAAAAAAGTATATCAATGATGTACAGTCCTTTTTAAATGGAATGGTGAGCGCTTGACAGAACGATCCCAGTGTCAGCAATCATACATTTGTGTTGAATCACAAAGAGCAAAATTCCACCACCATGTGCAATTATATTTTTTAATTCGATTTTATTATGTTGAATGATTATTGGTGTTTGATTTAGCGCTGCTCCATTACCATTTACACAAACTCAGCCTGGATCTGTCCCTTGTTTATAGGCGTTGCCTTAAAAACCTTCCCATTAAGATGGTATACACTAGTACTGTTTTTCTATTTTATTTTGGTCACCGATTTGTACTTTATGAGGCTCCTGCAAATTCTACATATACAACTGTGCTGCATCAATGTAAGTAACTTGATCTGTGGTATTACTTTCTGACAGCTACTGCCGTTTTATCATTTTAAAAACTTTAAATAAAAGGTTTTCTTTATCGTTAAAGAAACAGCATCAACGTGCGTTATGATTTGTATTGGCAGTCAATACAAAGTGCATTGTAATGAAAACGTGCAAAAGCATGTTCACACGAGTTTCAATGTAATTTATTCAAACCAATGGGAAGCACATTATGCAAAAAGGCATGGTGTGAATCAGAAATGAAGGCAGGCGGAGCTAATCAATTATGTATATCCATTGACAAAACATTAGCCAGAAAATAGATGATTTAATAGAACATAGTCTAGAAGGAACAAGTAAAGACTCAGATCTGCATTGCCCTTAGGATAGTAATTTCATAATCATGAAAATAAGTCATAAATGGACTAAAGAAAAATGTGTGCAAGACAAAAATTATGTGGCATCGGCAACAGAGATCATTCTAAAACCAAGCATTGCTGACTTCTTCCCCAAAGAAAAGGGAATCATCCTTTTAAAAACATAAGCACCAGTTTGGGATACCTTTAACTCCCTTCAAGTTTTTTTCTTTTCTTTATACAATAACTTTTTTGGGTGTTGGCTTTGACTTTTTTTTTTTTTTTAAATGAGACTACTACGCAGCTCATCCTTGGGAAATTCAATCTCACTTCTTAATCCCTTCCTTCTTTTCATGTTCCAGAATTTTGCTTCTTCCTTTAGCCCCTACGTGCATCTGGCCCCCCTTTTAACTGCTCTATTTGTATGGTGTACATATCTACAGAATTTTAAAGGGGTTCCTCTACACCCCAATACGTTTTCATGGATACATATGACTTATCTTTGTGTTGTAGAGCTGTGGTCTTTTGCCTTGTTTTTTTATTTTAAAAAATTAACGAACTCAACCGAACTCAACCTTAAACAAGCACAAAAAATATAACCAAGCCATTAAAAAAATAAATAAAGAGGCATACCGTAATCAAATGATGCTAACCACTAAAAAAATTATCCAGCCACAAAGCGTCCGCTGTTTTCAGCAGTTTGGCCAGAGTGACAGCTCAAAAAGTGATATTTCGGTCCAGTGATGCAAGCAGTCTCTCGAAGCCAATGAACCAAGTGATCACATGACTGATGATCGCTCAGTTCAAGTCCTCTTTGAGCAGGTGCGGTGGCTGTAAGTCACTGCTCTGTGCTATTCCCCTCCAGCTCTCACTGGAGTACCGGGCAGAAGAGGGAGTGGAAGCAGCTGGCTTAGGCTCTCAGGGGCACACTTTGGCCATACTTCGCTTTTAATAGTGAAAATGGAAGAGGTTGGGTAATTTTCAGCAGCCAAATATTACACAAAGGTGTTTGTTATCTTCCTGCCCATAAGCAGCCTTACTAACAAACCACGCACACCTGTGTTACAAGAAGACAAATATTACAGATTTAATGTTCCCTGAAAGAGGACTAAAGCCTGGTACACATTATGAGTGAAAAACCATAAGCTCCGGTTGGAGCCACTGTATGCTAAGTTAGTACAGTGATCTCCCCTGCTGAGCTGTTGTGTTCTGACAGGGGGACAACCCCCCGCCAGAACACCTTATTGGCTGAGAGCACTGATCGGGAGTGGGTCGGCTCCTGGTTTTCCAGCACGCTCGTCCAAAAGAAGCCAGCCAAACGGCCAGCTTCTGTCAGACATGGCAGCAGACAGACACACGAGCCGAATGTTGGACTTTTTTTTGAACTAGCCAATGTCTCTCCACATTCAGCCTGTGTGGATGGGGCTTAAGACTGCAGCAGACAGAACCTGAGCTGCACATTCTACAAAAGGACCGAGAACAGGCAGGTAAAGTATATATTTATAGCAGAATAGACATTGCATATCTCTTCTGCAATAAAGAGCCCGCCTGTTTGCAATTTTTTCTTTTTTAAGGTTAGTTCCTCTTTGAAGGGGAACTAAACCCACCAATTTAAAGTTTCCCAAAACAGTTAGGCTTTGTTTAAACGCGCCAAGTACCAATTACATCTACTGCATATGACAGTGTAGTTCACAAGGTCTCATTCATGCTGCTTCACATCATATGTATCCAGCGTAGCCCATCTTTGAAAGTGATCGCTATTTTGTACAAACTTCCGCCAGCTATCAAGATAGGAAACATGGCATCCACACTTTTTTTTTTTAATCAGCCCCGGCACTCACCAGGGGTGTCCTCCATTATAATTTCCTGCGATTTTTGCTCTCAATATTGGAGCCTATAGCTGTGGCTCTTCACAACACAATGTTAAAGGCCCCATGTTCCATAGCCTTGAAGATAAGGTAGCCATGTATGCGGATGATATGTCCCTATTCCTATAAGACCCTCATTTTCACTCAACTCACCTGTTAATTATGGAGGAGTACTCGATACTCTCTAGCCTTCAAAATTACTGGGGCAAGTTGCAAATATT
Organism: Lithobates pipiens; assembly: GCF_037356315.1. Classification (NCBI taxonomy): domain Eukaryota; kingdom Metazoa; phylum Chordata; class Amphibia; order Anura; family Ranidae; genus Lithobates; species Lithobates pipiens. The sequence goes on along the minus strand of NW_027507718.1, from coordinate 125,133,267 downwards.
TCCACTTGATCCCATACGGAGATTGGCCCGAAATGTGATGTTTCGCCTTTGGTGGGTAACCAAAATAAAAAATACCTGGGCATACAGGTGACCAACTCTGTCACAGACTTCACCAGTTTAAACTTTTTGCCTTTGTTACAAGTTTCAAAGTCTAGATTTGAGGCTCCGTTCACATCTTGGTGTTCCAAATTGCGGGTGAAAAATTGCCACATTCTGCCCACGATTCAAAATAGTGGCAAATTGCGGGAAGCCCGTGCGTTCCCTGTCACTTCCAATAGCAGCCCAATAGCGGTGCAAGAAGTACAAGACCTTTTTTGGGTGAAAGGCATCTCGTAACTCTCCTGCAATTGTCGTCCAACGAATCGCAGCAAAATTGCACCACAATTGGGATGCCCTTGGAATTGACAGGTATCGCACAGGCGTCCCACGATTTCCCACCATGCCAGAATCACGCAGACGCCGCCCGCAAATTGGAACGCCAAGATGTGAATGGAGCCTTAATCCTGGGAGGTCCTGTCCGTTTTTCATCCAATCCGCAAGACAGATGGAAAATAGGGTCTCAATCCGTCTGGATTTCATACATCGGCAAACAAGTCACCTGTTATCTTCCTGTTGAGCGGACCGATCACCCGCTTAGAAAAGTGGAATCCAATGGATTGCCTGCGTGAAAGAGCCCTTAGGGTGGGAAGGTTCCCAGCTACTCAGGTCTAGTGACTGCTGGAGGTCCTTCAGCCTGAACGTGGATTTTCTTCATATCTTTTGGATTGGTTCAGTAATTGATGCCTACTCAGCACAGGTTTTACATTCCATTAATGCAATAACTTTTCATGCTTCTAGTGAGCAGCCTGCTGTGACTCTGTGCGGCTTTATATCTAGCTTGTCACTGTGCATGCGTAGGGTGGGTGATCACACCACACCCATGTGGGTATCGCTGAAAACTTCCTATTGAGAGCAATAATTATAGCACATTACAAATCCTAACCAGATGCAGTATATGTTCGGTTTCCCTTTGCCCGATTGTAACATCACCCTTCTAGGCTGGGTTCACATTATTGCGGGTTTCCCCGCATCCAACACGCATAGCAGGAGATTGTAACTGGCTCTCTATGGAGCCTGTTCAAACATCTCTGCATCGGCTCCGGGGCACATTGTAAAGGAGGCCAAAATTTGGGATGAAATTGGACCAGATATGGTGAATGGAGACGCACCGGACTGCTGAGTTGAGCCGCTGCATTCCATAGTGTGAACCCAGCCTTACAAAAAAAATTGGGCTGTACATTGCCTTTGTATACACTAAAATTTAGTGCAAAAAAAAAAAAAGTGTCAAAGTGTCAAAAAAATTTGCATTTAAAACTCTGCTGTGCAAATATCGTACCATAAAAAATTGCAACTGCAACCATTTTTTTTTACCCCCTGAGCATTTGCTTTCAGAAAATAAATTTTTTGTGGGTTCTAAGTAGTTATCGAGTAAGAATATTTTATTTTTACATGTATGAGAGAAGTGTCTGAATTGGCTTGGGCAGCTAGTGGGACGTTCGTCAAACATGCTGAACACAACGCAATAACACTATAGATGACTTTGTTCAGCATCAGTATTTTGAGCAAGTGTGAACAAGGCCTAAAACATGGATGGCTGGACACTACGATTACTTCATAAGACCGCTGTTCAGCCCACTGGTGCAAAATGCTTTCACAATTAGAAAGCTCCTTGGGAAGCTGCAGATTTTAAATAAAAACTATGTCTTATCCCTTGGAGAAGGTAATATTTCAAAACAAAATATTGAATGGCATCTTCACCAGCTTTGCTTCTGGAGGCCTTTTTAATAACTCAAAATTATCTGCAACAGCTAGATTACCTTTGGAGATCAGAAATGCAAGCTATTATCCTTTTTCACTTCATACATTTTTCAGATAGCTTACATATTTTTGCCACGTAATGTGTACACTGTATAATGCGGATAAGATGAAAAACACCCGACACCTACCACACATTAAAAAAACAAACAGCTATCCATCCAGCCGCAGCAGCTGCTAGCCCCTCAGGCTGCATTCACACCTGAGTGTAGCTTTTTCAAGCGGTTTTTGCGGCGTTTTTTACCGCGATTCGCTGCGTTTTTACCGCGATTTGTCGCGAATCAAAACGCCCGTAAAAAAACTCGTTTTCGCGCTAAATGCTCGAATCGAGCGTTTCCATTAGTTTCTATGGGAATGAAAACGCCCAAATCAGCCCGATTCGCGCGACAAAAAAGGGTCCGGAACTTGTTTGAGCTTCAGGCATAGGGCTTCAGGCGACATGGAGTGGAGATGTGAACCATCTCCATTGAGAATAATGGATTTTTTCCCCTCCAGCGTTTTGTAGCTTCAGGCGTAGGGCTACAAAACGCTCAGGTGTGAATGGGGTTAAAGTAATATTAAAGGCTTGTTGTTTAACAAAAAATAAACATGTCGTACTCACTAGCTCTGTGCAGTGGTTTTGCACAGAAGAGCCCCGATCCTCCTCTTTTTTTCACCTGCTGGCACTCCTGGCCCCTCCCTCCTGGAACCAGAGCAAGTGGTTTGCCATGGAGGCACCCAAGCAGGCTTGCTCTGTGTGTCCATTTACACACAAAGCCATGGCTCGGCTCCACCCCCTCTTTATGCTAATTGGCTATGATTGACAGCAGCATGAGCCAATGGCTCCCGCTGCTGCCTCAGTCAACGAGGAGAGTCCCTAAAGAGCCAAGGCGGTCATGCACATCGCTGGATCGTAATGGGGCTCATGTAAGTATTTGGGCTGCCAGCAGCAGGGATGGATAGTGTATTTGTGCCTTCCGCCTGTACCTAAATGCCAAAGCCTTATGCACCGATGATAAACAGCCAGTGTGCATGGGGCCTAAATGTCACGACATGCTGCAGTCAAATAGGACCATAATAAGTAACCTCTTTAATAACCTGGAGAAGAAGATTTAACTAGGGGCCAGATCACACCACACGCAGTTCAGTGCATTTTTTATGCATAAAAAAAAAAAAAAAAAACAACACCACCACACACACACACGCTGCATTTTCCTGCACTGGACTGCTGTAAAACGCACTGGAATGCAAGGAGGGAGGAAAAAAAAATGCACTGGACTGCATCAAAAACATGCATGCACAAAAGCAGCTGGAACACGTTTCTATGGTGTGAACTGGCCCAGAATATAACTTAAAGCAGAACTTTAACCATAACCTTTTGATTAGGGCTACAACTAACGATTATTTTCATAAATCGATTCGTTGGCCCGATTAACCACTTGCCGACCGGCTCCCGCCGATATATGTCGGCAGAAGGGCCCGTACACTCATATTAACTTACCTGTATGTTGCCCTTTAAGACACGGCATTGTGGGCGCATACGCCCGCTGCATGCTCCGCTAGTGTGATTGCGGGTCCCGGGGAATCTATGTCTGCAGGGATACCCGCGATCGTCTCACGGAGAGGAAGAACAGGGAAATTCTGATGTAAATAAGCATTTCCCCATGACAGGACATTGATCACAGTTCCCTGTGGTCAGGAGCGGTGATCAGTGTCGTGTCACACGTAGTCCATCCCCCCTACAGTTCGAACACATCCCTGGGACACACTTCTTAACCCCTGCAGCGCCCCCTACTGATTAACCCCATTTACTGCCAGTCACATTTACACAGTAATCAGTGCATTTTTAAAAGCACTGAACGCTGTATAAACGTGAATGGTCCCAAAATAGTGCCAAGAGTGTGATCTGTTCACCATGTCGTCGCAATTACGATAAAAAAATAAAATAAAATTACTAGTGGGGAAAAAATAAATAAATAAAAGATAAAAATGCCATAAAACTATCCCCTATTTTGTAGATGCTATAACTCTTGCGCAAACCAATTGCTTATTACATTTTTTTTTACCAAAAACATGTAGAAGAATATTTATGGGCCTAAACTGAGGGGGGGGAAAAAAAAAAAAAAAAAAAAAGAAGAAGTGTTTTTATATATTTTTTAGGGATATTATAGCAAAAAGTAAACAAATTGCGTGTTTTCAAAATTGTCGCTCTTTTTGTTTATAGTGGAACAAATAAATACCGCAGAGGTGATCAAATACCACCAAAAGAAAGCTCTATTTGTGGGGGAAAAAGGACGTTAATTTTGTTTGGGAGCCACCTCGCATGACCACGCAATTTTCAGTGAAAGCGCAAAAAACGCTCTGGTCTTTGGCCAGCCAAATGAACTGTAGTGCGTTTCTGCAAAAAACGCATAGGTGCAAGCCAGGCCTAAGATGTTTAGTAACAGTAGCATGCTTTTTTGTATCATTTGTCACCATGGTGTTAAAAAAAAAAAAAAAAAAACAACAATACAAATGATTCCTTTATAGTACAAAAAGAGCAAATAATTGCCAATATAAAAGGGGTTTATTTGTTTACTGTGGAACAGTGAAAGTAATATATATATATATATATATATATATATATATATATATATATATATATATATATATATATATATATATATATATATATATATATATATATATATATATATATATTCTCCAAAGACATGCTGGTAGGTTAATTGGATCCTGTCTAAATTGTCCCTAGTATGTATGAATGTGAGTTAGGCACCTTAGATTGTAAGCTCCTTGAGGGTAGGGACTGCTGTGACTGTACAATGTATATGTAAAGCGCTGCGTAAATTGATGGCGCTATATAAGTAACTGAAATAAAAAAAAATATAATATAATATAATATAATATATATATATGCGATGTGTGAAATTAAAATTCACACATTTTTTAATTAAATAAATGTGTGAATATTGTATGAAAAAAAAATAAGTAGCCCCAAAACAGCAAAACCTTTCACTGCAGTATTGCAGTTTTGAGAGGGAAATTAGAATTCGATGCAACTTAATCAAAAGAAAAGGGTTGACCACAAAATATTTCTGCTGAAATGTTACATCTGATGGCTACAAAACATGATTAAATGAATATGAATGGCTCACAAGCAAAATAATCTAGTAAAAAAAAAAAAAGTAGAAGAGAGAGAGGGGGGGGGGGGGGGGGGGGAAATGGGAGGATTTCACATGATCGCTTACAATTAAAAAGCCACAGTATAAAGGGCTGTTTATGAGTGAGCACTTTTATTCAAAAGTTTTACCTCAAGAACAGGTCCAGCTCCCAGTATGGTCCTCTCAACACCACTAGCATATCCTTTCTGACTCAGTGCCGTCAAACAGTGTATTAGGAAATTGGTACTTTGTGTCTTTCCAGAGCCACTTTCACCAGATATGACTATGCATTGGTTGACTTTCTTCTTCAACATTGTATGGTAGGACACATCCGCAATAGCAAAAATGTGAGGCTCCAGCTTGCCCAACTGGTGATTATCATACATTTTGACATATTTTGGATTATAGATGGGTAAAAATTTGAATGGGTTGATTGCTATAAGGATACTTCCTGCATATGTATAGATCTTGTGCTTTAAGAAACGGGTTTTAAGGTTTCCCAAAATGGCAGACTCTGTTAGTTTGGGCAAGTTACACAAGTCATTATAATCCTCTTGAGATCGAGGGAGAAAGCCCCGCTCCACAAGCCTCCTGGCTTTTTCCTCTTCTGCAACAAGGGACAGGTGGACATACTTAATGGTCCCATCCTTGTTCTTCTCTTGTAAAAGAAAATAGTACCCTTCTGCCTGCGGATGCCTGTCCAAAGCCTTACGTGGCCAGAGAAGAACTCTTTGGACAGGGGAGTCATTGGGATCTAGTACCCACTCCTCTCCTCCAGACTCCTTCACCTCTGCCAGAACATAGGTTTTGGAAGTTTCAAGTGCAAGAGCAGCAACTGCATTCTTGATTACATCTGAGGCCAATGAATCTTTTGTGGCCAGAACAGTGCAACAGTTTGAGTCCTCTCGAGAGAGCTGGGGATAAATGAATAGGTTGTAAGACGCCTTCTCAAGTTCAGGGTCATTTTTTAAACTCATTCTGCGCTTGTCCTGAATCCAACATGCCGTGCATCAAACAGCTGCATTCACCAACTGAAAAAAAGGATAAACAAATGTAACTATGTGTCTTTCTATTCACAAAAAAAAAATCTATACATTTTTTTTTTTTTTTAAATGAGGAAATACAGTAATGCCTTCGAAAAACAAATACTGGATGTGATAATACATAGGCAGATTTCAGTGACTCTTACACAATCATAACAATTAAATGGTTCACACATGCCAAAACATTATTGTTCATTTTCAAACAACTGGCAAATGGGGCAGACATGTTACAGTACAGTTTTTATCTAATACACACGTGAAGATCAGAGGTTCTAGCGCCATGATCCCTTTTCCTCCCTCTTCCATGTATTCTGTATTTTTATTCCTTCTCATACGCCTGGGGGGGGGGGGGGGGGGGGATGAGATGAGGGGGGAGTTCTGATCAGCCAACTTAGGTGCTCTTGATCAAGGTCATCTGCTGATCTGAGAACTGTAGTGAGTACTTTTAATGGCAACTCTAATCACAGGTAGTGTTACTCAGTGTGTCTCCGGCTTCACTGTGTCTCCGACTCTGTGGTGTCTCGCAGCAGTGACACCAATGCCGAAATCAGGAGATAGGGTCTCCTCCAGCCCCTCCCATTTCACATTCCTCACCAGTCAGCTGACCTCAAGTCTCTGAATGAGAGGCTGGGAAGAGGCTGAGTGGGCAGCCGCGTCTCCAGGGACAGCCCTGCTGAGTGGCCACAAAGGCTGGGAGGAGAGTGGTGCAGGCTTTAGGAATAGCCCAGGATTTGGTGACCCATGGCAAGTCTTCATTCCACCTGAGGGGGTCCTGACCTCAGGTTGAGAACCACTGGTGTAGATAAACACCTCTACTTCGACTTTCCAACACTTAGCAATTGATCACACCTATAATTCAAATTATTGTAATGAATATATTGATAACAGAGGTAGTTTTGATAATTTAATTGATCCCATCCCACTCTAGGTATTAACTGTAGTCTGAACCTGACGGCTGTTCCCAATTTCCCCACCACAGACCGCAATAAACATCTCAACATGGTGGCTCAAAATCTGAATATTGACCAACCTCTTTCCTTCCCTCATAATTGTCCAAAGATGCTGTGCATCACATTATGGACCTCTACTGTGCTATGGCCAGCAAGAGGCCCATATCAAAGCTTTGATTTTAGAGCTTAAGTGTTCTCAGGGGACTCTAAAAACGAAATACATGGCGCCATCTGTATTTTTCTATCTGCAATCTCTTTACCATAAATACCAACACAAGCCCAAACTTATTTTATTTTTTAAGCATTGGCCACAGAGAAAAGAAAAGATGCTTTTTTTGTGTCCCCACTGTAGAGATTTCCCCTCAATTCCTGCTGGTATCATTGTCACTATTATGATCAATGTAAACATGAACTTAAGTATTACAGCTTTGATTATGATTATTATTATTATTGTCACCATCAGAAGCATTTGCATACCAGCATTGGGCCGATCATAAGTACAATCATAAAAAGACTTGTTTCACTTTCTTTTGTGGGCACATGAAACATGCATGTGCATTATGTGGGCACATGAAATACAGTTTTCACGTGTAAACTGTATGTTGCTAACATGTATGTTATGTTTTACAAGTTAATCACTGTTTCGGTATATATTTGGAGATGAGGTATCATGTAAAAGGGACAGCACACTTAGTTGTTTGACCTAATGTGCAATAATAGACCCAAAGCTATATGATACAATCTTAACTAACCCAGGCAATCCATGAGGCCCTTCCACTACATAGTGGATGGTAGAGCTAAAGAAATGTGTATTATTAGTTGTATAGTGGATGGGCAGCTTGATGCACCCAATTTTTAGACATGTGAGCCAACTCTCAAACTTTATCGGACTCAACTGTATAAAAACAGTCACTTTTTGAACAATAAAAATACTTGTCCTTCAATGTAAGGCTGGGTTCACATTGCAGCGATGCGGGAACCCGCCGTGGTTTTGCGGCGTTCCCGCATCGCATACCTCCCGGCGGCAGTTCACACTGCCCTATGCGAACTGCTGGGAGTGTCAGTGAAACGTTAATGACACCCCCAGATCAGTTCGCATATCGCAGTGCGACCTGCAAACTCGGGCAGGAATCGGATCGCATGGTCTGAACACCCATGCGATCCGATTCTGCTGTGGACCAAAAAAGGGTCCTGTGCGAGTTTGGGGCGGGTGCGATGCGAATTCAGCCATACTATCTGTATGGCTGAACTCCCATCGCACAGAGATCGGATGTGATTTGCACTGCAGTGCGAACCACATCCAGTTCTCGTAGCCGCAGCAGTGTGAACCCAGCCTTTTTTTATACACAGCAGATTTCTAAATAGCTTCAAAACATACACACACACACACACACACACGTAAGCAAATCAACAATTTAATTAGTGCTAAAACCTAGTTTGCAGCATGACAGTGGGATTTGAAAAGAAGGTTTGCCAAGCTGTGTAGAGGAAGACTCATTCTGCAGGGCCAGTGATATCAGGGCATTTCAAGCCATATTAACAGCAGGAAGCCATTTTGTAAATGGCTCCTTTCAGTAAACCCTGCAAAATATGCCTGTTCCTTGGGAGGTTTACAATTGAGGAAGGGTACAGTTGCCACAGACTAAAGATGCATGACAGTGAAAGGAGAGTGCTATAGACAGAATATGACAGTCACAATGAAAAAGTAAGAAAGGGGTCTGTATATTGGATACGGTGTTAAAGTTGCTGAATCCAATTGTGAATCTAAAAGCAATGCTGATAAAAATATTTATTCATATTAATAACAGGCTTATTAAACTTTGAGAAAGGTTTACATAATAACCTGTCACAGAACAGTTTACACCAGTCTATCTCAAAACTTTTCACCCAAGAACTTTGCCCCTTGCCAAGCACCGACATCTTCTCCCTGGCTTTCTCTGGCTAGTGGGACTTCAGATGACATTCAGCCCCCCGTCCCCCGCGAAGAGTGGAGGGCAGCCGATAGCACTGCAGGGGGAGGGATGGGGAGGACCAGGGGAGCACACAAGGGGGGCTGAGCAGCCAAAATAAGAAAAAGGGAAAGGAACAGGGAAAGAAGAATACCAATCCCCTTTACTCCCGCAGCAGCAGAATGTCAGTGGGAGGGAGATGAGGAGAGGCGGCTTTCAGCAGCTGCAGGAGTAAAGGGGATCCGTAAATGTCTACCATCCTGTTCAAGTTTCAGGGGTCAGCAGGGAAGGACTGCAGGCTACCCATCACTTACTCACGGTTGATGTGCAATCCATGGGTTTCCGACCCCACTGTAGAAGGAAGATGCCTATACTCATTTATTCTTATGGTGTTCTGGTCCAGTAACATGATCGGCTCCCAGCAGCCAGCTTCAGAGGACAAGAGGGACAGCCAACAACTGACGCCCCATAGTAAGCCTATGGGTTATATCACTACCCAGGCATTCCATCTGTTGCCAGCACTCCCCCCACCCCCCCCACACCCCCTGAAGTTGGGGATATCATGTGACCAGAGCACACTGGGAATAGTTCAGTATATGCACCTTCCTTTTACAGGGTAGTTAGAGGGTGAGTGCGAGTAATTTTAAGCTTGGTTAGTTCCAGCTGGAATTTCACTTTAACAACTTCAGCCCCGGAAGGATTTACCCACATCCTGACATCTCTCAAGGGGTTTTGTAACCTTAATGCATTCTATGCACCAAGTTGAAAAACCTCCTGTAATGCAGCAGCACCCCAGAGCGCCCCCCCCCCCATATGCTTACACGAACCTGGTCTTTCCAGTGACGAGCACTCCAGCCGGTGTCCCGGGTCCTGATTGTATAGATTAATAGCAGCACTGTCATTGGCTCCAGCTGCTATCAATCAGATCCAATGACGACGTGGGAGATTTTCACCTGATCATCTGGCCAGTAAAAACACTGATTGCAATAATTACTGTGTGCGCGCTCCTTGCCCCTAGCAGGTGGACTGTGCTGCAAAATCGCAGCACATCAGTGTGAAAGCAGCCTAATAGTGGGCTCATTCAAAATTAGCGGTTTGGGGGTGGTATAGTTGCATAACCCCAAAGTTAAAATGTGTCACAACCAACCACTGGTCTAACATTAGGGGGTTGCAATGGCAGGGACAGCATATACATTTTCCTCCTACAACCACTGTTATCCGGGTTCTCCCCCCCCCCCCCCCCACTGCCATTCAGTGGCTGCAGGAGGAAAATGTTCATTAGGCTATTTAAAATAGTAAAAATCACTTAAGTGGCTCACGCCCCTTCAAAAGTTAGAGCACCTCTGGCTTACAGAGGCATGTTTCACTAATTCACAAAATAAAAAAAAATTATTCATCCTTGTGGCAGGTTATATACTGCAACGCCATAAATTGCAGAATATATTCTTATAATATATATAGCAACATTTATCTTAAAAAAATATAATAATAATAATATCATTATCACGCACTGAAGTGCATTTTAGAACTTGCCAACCACTTATTTGCCCAGAAAGTAATTTCAGAGAAGATCTCCCACAGAGGGGGTTCCTGTGCAACAGAACAGTAAATGTTTTGCAGCCTCCTGGTTATCTGCTGCACAGCTCTGTACATTTCCACTTAAAAAAGACGGATACCTCAGTCTCAGTTTCTCCGCTAAGCTGGTTTCATCAGTCTCCACAGTAGACGACCTCTAGTCTGCTCCCACACAGACCGCTACTTGCTGTCTGTTGAAATTGGGACTGTATCCATCTCTTTACATACATGCTCTCAGGCCTCATGCACACTGGACATTATAATAAAAAAAAAAAAAAAGAAGAAGTAGGCAACGTTAGCTGTAACGTCTACCGATCGACTTCTGTTCAACCTCCCTATTATATAAAATCCTCTCAATCGGGGGCAGCTTATCGCCCTATTGGAGTTTCTACACTGTCGGAATACAACACCCCCCCCCCCCCCCCCCCACCTCAAATTTGTGGATTGACAATTGGGTTAAATTTTTCTTATTCAGCTTATTGGCCAAAAAAATAAAGATGAAATAAAACTGAACCATGTATGGCCAGCTTTACTCTCGATCATGTCTGGTTCCACTGCTTGTCTGTCTTGGCCAGACATGATTGGGTATGCGCGCCAAATGTGCCCTTGCACTACCCTTTAAGTAAACAGGAGTTCCAAATGATTGGATTCTTCCATTTGTAGGCAAAATGTACCTGCTCCCAGTCAATAATCCTTACACTGACACATACATATACACACACATATACATATATACATAAAAGACAGCAATTCTAATAATTGAACCACTATTGGTGTAAGCGATTTTCCTGAATTAAAATTTCTATGACCCAGAAAAGAATTACTAGAGCACAATGTTTGGAAGACTGAACCTTGTAACAGTTACAACGTCCTACTATGGAAGCCCCACATGGCCAGTGTATGAGCCTACAGGAGTTCTGCAGCAAGGTACAGGCGACTATCATTTTGACAAAAAAAAAAAAAAAAAAAAAAAAAAAAAAAAGTTGCTACTTGTTTTATGTTAATTTCCTAGATTTGCACTGATGCCATTTTTACAGCATTTTTTTTTTCCCAATACTCAATGAGAATACAGAATTTTCTGCTTTGCCTCACGCTGGCCATAACTGAAGCAAGCCTGAAACTTAACAGGAGCCTAGTGTCAGGAAATAATTCTTGTTCCACATCAGACACTAAACACATCCTGCCAGGCTGAATCATTGCCAGGTCATACTGAGGTCATATGTCTGAATGAAATTTCAAAGCATCCAAAAACATTAAAATGTGTATTAAAAAGCTTTAAAATGTGTAGCACATGATGAATACTCCCCAGTGGCAGATCCTTTAACCATTTACAATAGAGAAAGATGTCTGGAAGATCTGTCGCTCCCTACAGACACAACTTCTAAAAAGGCATTTTCTGAGAACTGTAGAAAAGCACACAGTATCAAATAGAGGTTTCAGTTTAGAAAATAAATTGTCTTGCCTTAGGTTTTTAATGATTTCCCAATAACGCACAGTAAAGTTTAACTGTCAAGAAAACCAGATTCATGCCCATGCTCAAAGAAATGCACAGCTGAATTGACTTTGGCGCCCTGTGGCGTATTTAAAGCACTGTTAGACTCAAGAGCATTGCTAAATATCACCAGTTCTTTCTGCCTGAGACCTTAACAAGTATTTACAGTTGTGAATTCCGATCCGGCTTGTTTGACTCCACTTGTTGACGACTCTGGGCTGTGACCAGACATTGCTCCTCGCTTGCCCAATACAGACCTTGATCTGGCTCGGACATTTCTTCTAGTCAGAGTCTGTACCTCTGCCGCCTGTGTTGCCAACTTCTGTCCGCCTGACTACGCATCTGAAATCCTGCAGCTGCCAGCTTGCATGCTGCACACAGTCTTCATCTACTACAAGATCTCCCCAACCAGATCTCCTACAGGCATTAAGAACGCTGTATTGATTGAGCAAAAGAATGTTTAAAGGCTGCCCATGCTACCATGCAAGGCAGTCCCTTGGTACATGACCCAGAAGCTAGCAGCGATCACTGTAATAGCAGTGCTTACTACAGCAATTTCTAGCTTTTACAGGCATCTACCAGATATGGCACATGCATAACTACCCATGCCTAGAAGTTCAGCTTTAACTTGGAACCTGACCATCTGCTACAACCATGGAGTACCATAAGACAAGTCGTAAACAGCTCTATAAGCTGCATACAATTATTATGGGTGTAAAAATGTATAGACAATGTATGAGGCCCATGCGCCCACTCCCCCACAAGTGCCATCATGTAACATGACAGTAAACAATATACTGTAGCTGGCAAAAAAAAAAAAAAAAACACTTCAACTCCTAACTCATGCCCAGTTTCTGTGCCAACAGTAGATTTGCGGCTAGAGGACGACCGCTGCAGGCTCAGCAACATACTGGTATGTCACTGAGCACATGCGCTCTGGTGCACCCCTTTGGGGCACACAGCGGTGCAAACAGGTGGCCGCTGGACACAGAGGATAATGGGGATCGGTATCCAGCTGCTGCGACAGCTATAATTGGATCTTGCCCATGTCTGTCTATACATGGATTCACAGCATGCTTTACAGATTCTGCTCCGATATCTACTTTCAATTTCTAATGGTACCTTGTTGCCTACGAGCCGTCATTCCTGTACTGACTCTGCACTTAAAATGGCTCCTCTCAGCAACTCTGTAGGTAGGCTCTGTGATTTGTGCGACATACAGTGCATACGTAAATTATTCACAGCGCTTCACTTTTTCCACATTTTGTTAGGTTACCGCCTTATTCCAAAATTAATTAAATTATTAATTTTCCTCAAAATTCAACAAAACAATACCACATAATGACAATGTGAAACAAGTTTGTGTGAAATCTTAGCAAATTTAAGAATAATAAAAAAATAAAAAATTAAAAAAAAAAAAAAAAAAAAACACGAAAGAGAAGCCATGTACGCAAATATTCACAGCTGTTGAAGCATCTTTGGCACCAATTAGACCCCTTTCACACCACACCGCCCATTGCGTCGGCGGTAAAACTGCCGGATTTGCGGCGCATTTCGGCTGCTAGGGGGGCGCTTTTACACCGCGCTAGGGGCCGCAAAAGGGTAAAACCACTGGCAATACGCCGCAATAGCGGCGTTTTGCTGATGGTATTACAGCGCTGCCCCATTGATTTCAATGGGGAGCAGCGGTGGAGGAGCGGAAAACAGCAGCTTCTTTAGAGCGGTGAAGGAGCCGTGTGACAGGACTTTTCCCTGATGTCCTGTCAGCGCACCGCTGTAGTGTGAAAGCCCTCAGGGCTTTCACACTACACACAATGGTGCCGCTTCTTTAGGGCGGATTGCAGGCGCTATTTCTAACGCTATAGCGCCTGCAAAACACCCTGGTGTGAAAGGGGTGTAACAGCCTCAAGTATTTTTGAGTATGATGCTACAAGCTTCACACGCCTATTTTTGGGCAGTTTTCCCATTCTTCTTTGCAGGACCTCTCAAGCTCCATCAGGTTAGATGGGGAGCGTCGGTGCACAGCCATTTTCAGATCTCTCCAGAGATGTTCAATCAGGTTTAAGTCTGGACTTTGGCTCGGATACTAAAGGATGTTCACAGAGTTGTCCAATAGCCACTTTATCATGGCTGTGTGCTTAGGGCCGTAACCCAGTTGGAACATCGATCTTTGCCCCAGTCAGATCCAGAGTGCCCTGGAGCAGGTTTTCATCAAGGATGTCTCTGTACATTGCTACATTCATCTTTCCTGTGATCCTGACGAGTCTCAGTTCCTGCTATTGAAAAACATCCCCACAGCATAATGCTGCCACCACCATGCTTTACTGTAAAGATGGTATTGGCCAGGGGATGAGCTGTTCCTGAAGGGATGCAGGCCCAGCAGATTTCCTCATTAGTGGCCAGCAGCTGCCACAGTTGACTAATAATGAAACCACTCCCATTAAGCCCAGAGGCACAGACAAACACACATGGATGTCTTCATAATAACAAAAAAAGGTAGGAATCTGCAACAAAGGTTGTAATAATCTTTGCAATGTACATAGATCACCCAAGGGGGAACTGTTTTTTTTTTTTTTCTCAAAAGTGGAGTTACCCTTTAACTATAGGACCTGATATAAACAGGTGTGTGCGGGTTTCCAAATCATGTCCAATCAACTGAATTTAACACAGGTGGACGCCAATCAAGTTGTAGAAACCTCTAAAAGGATGATCAGTGGAAACAGGATTTTAAAACAAATGTCTTTCACATTGTCATCATGAGGTATTGTGTGGAGAGTTTTGAGGAAAATTATGAATTTAATCCATTTTAGAATAAGGCTGTAACAAAAAATGTGGAAAAAGTGAAGTGCTGCGAATCCTTTCCAGCTGCACTGTAGTATTGATCAGGACTTAAGATTTTACTTCTTTGTATATTTGTTACTGACTTGGAAAGTAATAAATACAACCAGGTAACTAGCATTTTCAGAAGGAGGGCAGCAACAGCAACCACTATATATCACTCCCTGGAAACATTTAATTGAAACTAGTCATTTATGTTTTTCCTGCACTGCTATGAAAGCACACAAGGTTACACAGTAAGTGCAGAGGACACAACAGGTAAAACAACTTTTCATCTTTGGGAAATCCAGGAAAGAAGGAATTTACTGCAAAGTGTCAATTACTACATTCATATTTTGAAGGTTAGCAAGAAACTCCCATTATGGCTCTAAATTCCACATCTTTGGCAGTAAGATTAAAGGTGGTTGTAAAAGCAATACATTTTTTACTTTAGAGAAGTATAAAGCCATTTTGGTTGTACTTCTATAGTTCACAAGAGTGCAGTTCCTCTAAAAGCAAATGGTCAGGATCCTGTAAGATGATTGGACTGGCCGCTGGCTGAGCCTCAGCATGCCACTCCCGCCCCCTCCACAGCCCAGCGCTAGATGGGCCGAGCAAAGTTGCTGTCAGTCACTGCCCTCTGTTCAGAGCAGAGGAGGACAACTGAGGAAACTGCAGTGTTTGATCACTCAGTTCTTGGGGTAGATCAAGTGGGGGGGACAGCTGCAGCCATCCAGGCGAGTATCATTTTTTTTGGGGGGGAGTGAGGGGGGGGGGGGTAATTCCCATACATTAAGGTTAAACAAAAAAAACAAAACAAAAAAAAGTCCCAGCTGTTGCATCACCGCCTCATCTCCCTAAACACTTACCAAGGTCCTATTTTGATCCAGTACTGTGCCAGTCTGCACTGTTGGCTTCTTTAGCTCCTGCTGCCATCAATCAAATCCTGTGGAGGAAGCAGAGGACGAGCTGTGCTGTGTAGGTCTATGAATGCATGCAGCCTGGCTTGGGAGCAAACCTAGGAGGTGCGCTCCCATAGGAAGTGGCTTTCTATGTTGACAAAGTAAAGGAGGAGCCGAGAGCGTCGGCGGGGGAACCCAGAAGACAGCAGAATACGTATTGCACAGAACAGACAAGAATAACGTTTATAAGAATAAAAAAAAAAAATGATAATTATTATATTATGTAGCCTACTACTGTCTGTCTTTCTTCAGAGAACTGTAGGCATCAAGCAGCTTCAGCATTTTTTTAAAAATTATAAACTCTAAGTATGCAGATCAGGAGTTCCAACTTGCAAATGTAAGAAAAATACAAACCATTTTTGGGCTCTCCTGTGAGCCTTTTTCCCCACTAACAGCTGGCAGGGCAGAGCAGCCCCAAGATCAGAAAGGGTCCCTACAATATTGTCAGGAACTATCCATCTTTCTACCCGACAGCTGGCTCTGCCTTTCAGCCACAGCTAAGAGCTAGAGCCAGCCACAAGCATCCTTTCCCCAGCCTGGCACGCCAGTGAGCAACTCACCATTCTTTGCTAAGAGCAGACCAAAAAGTAGACTCAGTGGTCATGTGATCGCTCAGTTTATGGTTTTAGAGCCATAGTGGGATGTGTCACGTGGATGCTGAAGCATGGAAGCTAGTATGTTTGTTTTTTTGTATACCAAATACTTCTCCTTTAGAAGAAGTATTAAATGCAAACAGCCAGGCAACTGCCATTTTCAGAAGATGGTCAGCAACGGTAACCTCTGTATTTTTTGATGTAGTAGCTTTTACTGGTAGTAGACTTTACTGGTTACAAAGACTACAGCAGATAAAACTTTAAGGCTGCCTTCACACTGGGGCGGGAGCGGCGTCGGCGGTAAAGTGCCGCTATTTTTAGCGGCGGTCTGCGGGCGCTAGCGGGGTGGTTTTAACCCCCGCTAGCGGCCGAAAAAGGGTTAAACCCACCGGCAAAGCGCCGCTGCAGCGGCGCTTTGCCGGCGGTATTGCCGCGGTGTCCCATTGATTTCAATGGGTAGGAGCGGTTTAGGAGCGGTGAATACACCGCTCCTTCACCGCTCCAAAGATACGGCTAGCAGGACTTTTTTCACCGTCCTGCCAGCGCATCGCTCCAGTGTGAAAGCCCTCCGGTTTTCACACTGGAGTGAAAGGGGCCGGTTTTTTTCAGGCGCTACACAGGCGCTATTTTTAGCGCTGTAACACCTGAATACTGCCCCAGTGTGAAAGCAGCCTAAGTTGGACATACATGTGGCAATTTTCAGGTCAGTCAATTTCAAGCACATTCAAGCCACTAGAAATTGCAAACATGATCGCAAAGCAATCACCCAGGTGTTTGACAAATCACCAAAATACAGTTAATTCTTAAGTTAAAATCTGGGCAATAGGTTGACTGATTTGTTTGTTAAACCATCAAGTGGAATTGAAAATGTCAAATTTTCTTAAAAGAAATCAGATTTTTTTCACAGCAGTCCATCAGCGCAATTTCAATCCCATCCCCATGCAGTCAGTCAAAACCCCCATTGTACTTCTCTATCCCACCGCATCTGCAGTGTCCCTTACAATTCTACTTCCTCCTCTCCCTTGCTCTGTCGTGCCCCCCCACCTCCTCCTTAGGGTAGTTTATTTCCTCCCATGGCTTCCAATAGCATTTCTAAGCTGATGACACCCACATCCATCTCTCTACCCTTCAGCTCACAACATCAGCCTCCTCACGCATCACTTATTTACGAACAGACATATCAGCCTGGATGTCACACCACTTCCTCAAACAATCCAAAACCAAGCTCATATTTCCTCCCCATCGTGCCTCTTCCCCTAACGTCTCTGTCAAGATCAATGGCATAATGATCAACCCATCCCTGCATGCCAAGGTGCTAAGTGTAATCCTGGGCTCTCTTTTTGGCCCCACATCCAATGTGCAAAGCTTGCCGCCTCAACCTATTCGACAACTCCAAAATACGCCCTTCATAACCAATGACTTCCTGGTCATCTCTCTCCTCAACTACTGCAACTCCCTCCTCATTGGATTACCTTTACGTAGATTAACCCCTCTTCAGTCCATCATGAATGCTGCTGCCAGACTCATCTACCTTACCAACTGTTCAGTGTCTGCTACCCCTCTGTCGATCCCTCCGCTGGCTTGCAACTTACAAAAGCCATCCACAACTCTGCCCCCACAGCTACATCTCTAACCTAGTCTCAAAATACCAACTAAATTGTTCTTTGCTCCTTCCTAAACATCCCGCTCTCTAGTTCTTATGTGACTGACTGCTACTCTGTCGGTTCGCTGCCCCCATCTAAGCCCTTGTACACACGGTCGGAGATTCCGACGGAATGCGTCTTATCGGACCGTTTTGTCGGATAATCAGACTGTGTGTGGTATGCATTGGACTGTTTCCGTCTGAATATCCGTCGGACCCAATTTTTGCAACTTGTTGGAAATATTTTCCGACAAACTGGTTCGATCGGACATACTCCGATCATGTGTAGAGAATTTTGATCGGACAAAGTGCCAAGCATGCTCAGATCAAATCCCTACACCAAAGCTATTGGCTACTGGCGTGAACGTAGTCCCGTCGTAACGAAATAACGTCATCGCGTTCTGAACGATCGGATTTTCCGACAACTTGGTCTGACCGTGTGTATGCAACAGTTTCGGACAGAATCAGTCGGACAAAATCCAACGGATTTGGTTGGCAGAATATCTGACCGTGTGTACAAGGGCTAAGGCCCCTTTCACACGGACGGCTGTTCTGCCGCAGTTTAGCATGTTTATTTTTTCCTGTGAAATTCAAGACTCCAGGCACAGCGATCAGCTGCATTTATACAGTGCAATTACATGCGTTTATGTGCAGTTGCGTTCAGCTGGAGTTAGCGAATATAGTCATTCCCATAGCAACCTTTTTTTGGTCCCTTGAATCCCTTCTCATGCTGCTATCCGCAGTTGACACAAAAGACTGCAATTACCTGCGGTTATGTGCATATAGCTGCACTACATCGCACCTGGATGCATTAAATTCTAATTTTTCTATTCACACCAAACCGCATGTAAATAAATCGCAGCTAAACGATGTGTGTGAATGGGGCCATAGGAAAGCATTGTGAAAACTAGAAAATCCGCAGCTAAAAGTACCGCTCTATCCGTCCGTGTGAAAGGGGCCTAACAGTACTTTTACATTCTCCATCAGCTCACCCCCCACAGTTATTACCTTTTGTATGTCTTGACCCTCCCTCTTGGATTGTAAACCCTAACAAGCAGGACCCTCAGACTCCTACTGTATTAAAATCTTTTGAAATTGTACGGTCTGCCCTTATGCTGTACAGTGCTGCATAAAATGTTGGTGCTATAAAAATCCTGAATAATAATAATAATAATAATAATAATAATAATAATAATAATAATGGTTATGCAATTGACAGGAAAATCAAAAGGTTAGTTGCTTTATCAAACTGCCACGTGCATGGCCAGATTAAGATTTGAACTGGTATTCCAAACTAAGCAATTTACAGATGACTATATAAACTCTGCATGATAAAACATCAACAGCCCAGATAGAAAATCCTAGTTACACATAAACATTGCTTGTTTATACTTGGCGAAAACGTCTGTCTGTATTTTTAGAATGCTTCAATGGACAATAACGCTGCAATTATTACTGGAGAGGGCCAAGAGACATGCACTTTAAAGTGGTTGTAAACCCTTACAAACCACTTTGACCTACAGGTAAGCCTAGATTAAAGGCTTACCTGTAGGTCCAAGAAATATCTCCCAAACCTGCACGGTTTAGGAGATATTTGCCAAAACTGAGCGCGCCGCTGTCAACGGCAATATGTCGTGAGTGACGGCTCCCGTGCACATGCGTGGGTGTGACGTCATCGCGGCTTCGTCGAATGACAGCGGCGAAGCAGCGAGACTCACCGAGAAGATGGATGCTCCGGACTGCAGGGGACAGCGGTGACTTCGCTGGCTCCTGTGTCAAGTAAGTGACACATAATTGACTACTATGTGATGCATAGTAGTCCATTATGCTTTGCCTTTGCAGGGAATGAAAGAGGAAGTAAACTCATCAGGGTTTACTTCCTCTTTAAGGTTACTAAACCCAGGACCTTGCATTCACTATATCTGTTCTCCCACAGTACACAGAACATGGAAATGCAATTATTTAAGTAAATATAAACTGCTAAATACTAGGGATGCACCGAATGGGTTTTTTGGTGCCAAAACCGATACCGAAAATGAAAAATACACTAGGCCGAAAACCGAAACCGATAGCGAAACAGCACCGATACCGAAAATGACTGTTTTTAAAAAATATTTTTATACAGGAGGTGGTCAGAGACTGGGGACACGGTACAGGAGGTGGTCAGAGACTGGGGACACGGTACAGGAGGTGGTCAGAGACTGGGGACACGGTACAGGAGGTGGTCAGAGACTGGGGACACGGTACAGGAGGTGGTCAGAGACTGGGGACACGGTACAGGAGGCATCCCCCATTGCAGCCAGTGTGCCCCATTGCAGCCAGTGTGCCCCATTGCAGCCAATTGCAGCCAGTGTGCCCCATTGCAGCCAATTGCAGCCAGTGTGCCCCATTGCAGCCAATTGCAGCCAGTGTGCCCCATTGCAGCCAGTGTGCCCCATTGCAGCCAGTGTGCCCCATTGCAGCCAGTGTGCCCCATTGCAGCCAGTGTGCCCCATTGCAGCCAGTGTGCCCCATTGCAGCCAGTGTGCCCCATTGCAGCCAGTGTGCCCCATTGCAGCCAATTGCAGCCTGTGTGCCCCATTGCAGCCTGTGTGCCCCATTGCAGCCTGTGTGCCCCATTGCAGCCTGTGTGCCCCATTGCAGCCTGTGTGCCCCATTGCAGCCTGTGTGCCCCATTGCAGCCTGTGTGCCCCATTGCAGCCTGTGTGCCCCATTGCAGCCTGTGTGCCCCATTGCAGCCTGTGTGCCCCATTGCAGCCTGTGTGCCCCATTGCAGCCTGTGTGCCCCATTGCAGCCTGTGTGCCCCTTTGCAGCCTGTGTGCCCCTTTGCAGCCTGTGTGCCCCTTTGCAGCCTGTGTGCCCCTTTGCAGCCTGTGTGCCATTTTGCAGCCTGTGTGCCATTTTGCAGCCAGCCTGTGCACTGTGTGCAGGGAAGAGAGCCGCCTCCGCCGCCTGTTTGATAACAGCGCCGGGAACATCACAGCTTTCATTTCAATTGCTGTGTGTTCCCGGCCGTGCGCCGTCACACGCAGCCCCTCCCCCTTGTCCGGGCACTTTGATAAACAGATCATCCATCCAATCCTGCGGATGATCTGTCTATCTAAGTGCCCGGACAAGGGGGAGGGGCTGCGTGTGACGGCGCGCGGCCGGGAACACACAGCAATTGAAATGAAAGCTGTGATGTTCCCGGCGCTGTTATCAAACAGGCGGCGGAGGTGGCTCTCCTGCGCTATACACCCCCCATGATGGGCGTCAACGGGGGCGGGGGGCGGAGCCCCGCCCCCACCCAGGCCACGCCCCATTTTCGGCTCCATTATCGGCCGTTTTTCTCTTTCGGCAAATTGCCGAAAAGGGCATTTTCGGCCGATATGTTTCGGCGGCCGAAAATTCGGTGCATCACTACTAAATACCTTTTCTCATCAACAGTTAGAGCAGTCCATCAGTATTTGGTTAAAGCTTGCAGGAAGAGTTTTCATTCTTCCACGATTGTCCTGTGAGGCTGCAGGTCCCCCAACCCTCTTTCTGGACAATGCTAATTGGCTCCCCCGCGTTCCCCTTAGAGACAGAATGGGGATCTGCCGAAAGTAAACAAGGCAGAGATCTGTTCTGTCAGGGGATGACACTGAAATCTGTCTTAATGCTAAGCAGGAAGACAGATCTGTGCGTTTCCCCAGTCACGGTGACCTCCATACAGTTAGAAAACTCAAAACAGGGAATACATTTAACCCCTTGATTGCCCCGGATGTTAACCCCTTCACTGCTAGTGTCATTAGTACAATGTCAGGGCATATTTTTAGCACTGATCACTGTAATAATGTCACTGGTTTTCAAAAACAGCATCAAAAAATGTCAGTTAGGTGTTCAACCTGTCTGCTGCAATGTCACAAGCGCACTAAAAATCACTGATAACCGCCATTACTAGTAAACAAATAAATAAAAATGCCATAAATCTATCCCCTATTTTGTAAACGATATAACATACGCTTATTGTGATTTTTTTAATCAAAAATATGTACAAGAATTTGTTGTCTTAAAATTAAAACCGCAAAAGGTGATCAAATAACACCAAAAGAAAGCTCTATTTTGTTTGGGTACAACGTCGCATTGTAGCAGGTTTAGGTATAGGTATGGTATCGGCGAGTACTAAGAAAAAAAAACAATATAAAAAAACGTTAATGAAAAATAGTGTAATATGTAAAAAATGGCCATTTAATTCTTTAACCACTTCAATACAGGGTATTTTCACCCTCTTCCTGCCCAGGCCCATTTTCAGAGCTGTAACATTTTGAATGACAAGTGCGCAGTTCTGCAACACTGTACCCAAATTAAAATTTTGATCATTTGTTCCCCACAAATAGAGCTTTCTTTTGGTGGTATTTGATCACCTCTGTGGTTTTTATTTTTTGGGCTATAAAACAAAAACAAAAAAACAAAACAAACAAAAAAAACATAATAGATATATATCTATCTTATTGCTATAATAAATATCCCAGTTCTTCACATGTCCAAACTACTGTGGTGCCCGATAATAGATGCCAGGAGAGACTTTTTACAGCTTCCATGTAGACTTAGGGTCCTTTCACACGGGGCGGATCAGTTCTGATCCGCCCCGTGGATGTCCGTTTGCTCAGCGGGGATCACTCCGCCGATCCCCGCTGAGCAGGGAGATGACAGGTCTGTCTCCGCACACTGTGCAGGGACGGACCTGTCACAGCGCCGCTCTCCCCTATGGGAGATCGGATGACGACGGACCGCAGTGCCCGTCGTCATCCGATCCGATCCGCAGACGGATGGAAAAATAGCTTTTTCCTCCGTCACACTTTTTCGGATCGGAGCGGGTCGGATGTCAGCGGACATGTCACCGCTGACATCCGACGCTCCATAGAGCTCTATGGAGCACCCGTTCAGGTCCGCCTGAAAAACTGACAGGCGGGCCTGAACGGGACGTTAGTGTGAAAGGGGCCTAAGATTTTTTTTTCAACCCTTACAAAACACCGCAAACACTACAAGATATACTCCTGCAGCTAAGTAAAGCCAACCTAGGCTATAAAATGGAGGCCTTAAAACCATGCATTTCCATCTTGGTTAAGTTTTTCTTCTTTTTTTTTTTTTTTAAATCATGACATTTTTTTAAAACCACCATATCAAACATAAGAGAGAACTGTACAACTCCAACTCAACTATTTGTTTTTCTTAGGAAAACTTTACCAATTTTAAGTAAACCAGTTCTCATTACCAAAAAAACTAACGACGATGAAGAAGAAATACTTGCCTTGCCATGAACAGTCAATTTTTTTCCTTTTCAAGACACACTATCAAACTCGCTATGCCCCAGCACTCGTTTATACAGATCTTAAACACTTCTGCCCTGGAAGGATTTGCCCCATTGATCAGACTAATTTTGCCCCACACACACTTTTTGCTATAATACATATGCAGAAAAAAAAGGTTTAGGCTGAAAGTCTACATTTTTAATAAAAAATAAATAATCGCAATAGGCGTATATTGATTGGTTTGCGTATAAGTTATTGTGGCTACAAACTAAAGGATAGATTTAGGGAATATTTTATTGTTTTAACTGGTAAGGGAGCGGCGATCTGCGATTTTTAGTGGGACTGCGACATTGCGGCAGACAAATTTGACCCCAAATTACTTTTTAAGGACCGGTGACATTACATTGATCAGTGCTATAGAAATGCACTGATCAATGTAAAAATTACACTAACAGAGAAGGAGATAACACTAGAGGGCAATCAAGGGGTAACTGTGTTCCCTGGTGTTTTCTAACTGTATGGGGGATGGGCTGCCTGGGACATGACTGAGATCTACTGTTCCCAGTGATCAGGAACAGTGATCTCCATTAGGTCACATGTCAGAACAGGGAAATACCCAATTTACATAGGCAGTTCCCCGTTCTGCCTGTCTACAAGGTGATCACGAGCCGCCGGCAGACAGAGTCCGCCCGACCCAGGCTCCCGCAGCGTGCGTGAGCAGCCATATAGCCGATCTGCCACAGTATATCTGCAGGAGCAGGTCGACTAGGGGTTAAAGCAGAACTCCCGGATTTTCAAAAAATCCCCCATTAGTACACCCTGCTATACAGAACACTAAGCAGTTATTAAAATTTGTGAAATTCCTTACCATTGGAGAAAAGTCTGTTTGAAATTTCAGGAAGTCAGCACTACCAAGGAGGAGCTGTTAGAACAGTGATTACATCATATCTTCCCTGCTCTCTCTAAACCATACTCAAACTACATTTCCCATGAATCCTTGGAATTAGAGTAAATGTGGAGAGAGACACTAGGCATGTACATGTAAACAAGCCCACTTCAACATAAATCACACCCCTCATTCTGCAGCCAGCATGCCAGCCATAGGACTTAGCAAGACCCCTTTCACACTGGGGCGTTTTTCAGGAGGTACCTCTTCACAGAGGTAATTTAAACCAGGCACTGCATTGTCTCCGCACAAGCTGGTAGTGGGGTGTCCAGGGGATCTAGTGGTATCAGCACAACTTATCCCAATTGATAGAGAAGCCCGATAGCTCTCCAAAGGCCTTAATAAGGGTCATAGCCTGTGGTCCGCCAGAACCCCATGATACTAGCATCTCCCTGGATTCTTGCTGCTAGGGTTTCCAGAGCCAGGGCAAACAGCAGGGGTGAAGGAGGTCACCCCTGTCTGGTGCCCCTTAACAATGGGAAGGGTTCTGATAATTCTCTATTAATTTTAATCCTAGCTGTGGGCTTGACATACAGTAGCTGAACCCATCTAATAAAAGTATCTCCCAGACCCATATGCTTCAATACCTTCCACAGGTAAGGCCATTTGGCGCTGTCGAAGGCCTTAGCTGCATCTAGCTAAAGGATTGTTCTATTGCCAGTATTGTCTATAGGGAGCTGTAGGTTCAAAAAGAGCCTCCTTATGTTTTGGGTTGTGGATCTTGTAAGAATGAACCCAGATTGATCTTTGCGGACTAATTTGTGTGTGTATCACCTTAGCCAATCTGCTCACCAGCATACGGCCCAATAGTTTGATGTCGGCTGTCAGCAATGATATGAGCCTATATGAGCCTGCATCTTTGCTCAGCTTCAGCAAGGCAATGATAATTGCCTCATTCATGGGAGTCAGGCAAAGATCCTTCTTTAACCACTTAAGGACCGCCGCATGCAATTCTACGTCAGCAGAAGGGCATGTACGGGCCTGCCTTCCAGCGGGTGGTGGGTACTGCGTACTCAGGAAAAGCAGCAGAATATATTTTGGCGTGCAATTCCACATATAACTAACTATGGCATGTGTGAGCAATATATCATTTAGTGACAACTTTTTGTAAACTGTTTTTTTTTTTTTTTTGTGTCATTATTCAATCACTTGGGACAAAAAATAAAATAAAAAAAATAAAAAAGATATTCAATGGGCTCAACATGCCCCTTAGCAATTTCCTTAGGGTGTCTACTTTCCAAAATGGGGTCATTGGGGGGGGGTTGTACTGCCCTGGCATTTTAGCACCTCAAGAAATGAGAAAGGCAGTTATAAATTAAAAGCTGTGTAAATTCCAGAAAATGTACTCCAGTTTGTAGACGCTATAACTTTTGCGCAAACCAATAAATATACGCTTATTGACTTTTTTTTTTTTACTGTGGCTGTGGCTGAATACATTTTGGCATAAATGTATGACTAAAATTGAGTTTATTCGATTTTTCTTATAACAAAAAGTAGAAAATATCTTTTTTTTTTTCAAAATTTTCAATCTTCAGTCTTTTTCCTTTTATATCGTAAAAAATAAAAAAATAAAAATCGCAGAGGCAATCAAATACCTTTAAAAGAAAGCTATTTGTGGGCAGAAAAGAACACAAATTTCGTTGGGGTACAACATTGCATGACCGCGCAATTACCAGTTAAAGCAGTGCAGTGCTCGCAATGGAACCCCTGGCAGAGGCCTTACGTACCTCCCTGCACATTAGGGGCCTGCGTGTTGGCTGGCTGGAGGAGAGGGTCGCCCTGTATGCGGACGACCTCCTTCTCTTCCTTAACGACGCGGACTCCTCTCTCAGAGGGGCATTACAAATTCTGAACTCATTTTCCACGATCACGGGCCTTAAGGTTAATTGGTCAAAGTCACTTCTGTTCCCTATAGACCCAGCAGCCCGCGACACCGCCCCCCCCCCCGATATACCTCTACAGTGGGTGGAGAGCTTCAGGTACCTTGGGGTGGTGGTCTCGAGGCAGGCTTCGGACTTCTTACCCCTGAATCTATCCCCAGTGGTTCAGGAGACGCGGCTGCGACTGAAGGCATGGGAATCGCTACCCCTATCATTGCTAGGGCGGATAAACCTGATAAAAATGAAAATCCTGCCCAAATTTCTCTACCTACTTCGCCAATCCCCACAATGGATCCCTAAATCATTTTTCTCCCGACTGCATAGCCTTTTTACCTCCTTTATCTGGGGGGGCCAGTCCCCCAGGTATGGATGGTCAACGCTTACACGTCCGTCCTCCCAGGGAGGACTGGCGTGTCCTGACCTGTACAAATATTTTTTAGCCACCCAGCTGGTTACTGCGGCTTGGTGGCTCACTCCTGATAGGACGAACCCTGCCACTTTGGTTGAGGCGGCGGTGGTGAAGTCACTGGAAGCGCTGACATTTTTGCTGTATCGTGGCCCAAAAGCCCCATACCCGTTGACCCCCTCCATGCGAACCACGTTGCGTTCATGGGGGGCAGGACTTAAACTTGAAAAATACCCTGCCAATGCCCTTTCTCCAGCTGCCCCCTTGTGGTTGAACCCCTCCCTGGAGCAGTTTTACAAGCTACCTGAACGCCATGCTTGGACTAAGTTTAACGTTAAAACAGCGGACCAAATAATTTCCGACCAATCGCTGGCCCCATTCCCCAAGTTGATTTCTGACTTCAACATCCCGCAGAGCTATTTTTTTAGATATCTACAACTCTCCCATGCCTTCAGATGCCAGTTCTCCGGGTCTCCCCCCCAGGTTGTCCAGTCCGCACTGGAGGACCTCCTCACGTCCAGATGTGACAATAAGCCCACCTCGAAACTTTACTCCCATTTGATAACGACCTCCCTCCCTACCTTGGGAAAGCTCAGAGACAAATGGGTACGCGACATTCCCACCTTTGATAATGTTGATTGGGATGACATGTGGGACTTCCCTTTCAGATTCCTGGTCTCCCTGAGAGACCGGCTAATACAGTTTAAGATGGTCCACCGAGCATATTTCACCCCATATAGATTGCACAAAATGAACCCCGCCTCCCCCCCGGGGTGTTGGCGATGTGGGACAATACCGGGGGACTTCACTCATTTTTTGGATCTGCCCGGCCATTGTCGACTATTGGAAGGAAGTACTGAGGGTCATTACACAGGTCACCTCCATATCGATCCCGCCCTCCATAGAAATTTGCATACTGGGCCTGATAGATCATATTATTCCCACTGTGGCGCGACGCACCCTGGTTGGGCTTCTCCTTCTCTACGCCCGCAAGGCCCTCAGCTGGCGTAAGCCAACTCCCCCTCCTCTCTCCCTGTGGAAAAAATTGGTCAACGGCAGCCTGCCTCTTTACAAAGACTGCTATGCTAATAGGGGTTGCCCGCAAAAATATGATAAGGTCTGGTCCAGCTGGCTGGCTGACGCCTCCACAGCCTCTGACCCGCAGCCTACTTAACAAGCTACCTTTTGCTAGTACCCAGTAAACTGCACCAGTGGAAATGTCATATGTCTGAGTAGCGTGTTTTAACTCCAAGTTGTCCTGCTGCGCATGAAGCCAGCTATCTGTGGCCATTGAGGTGCCTTAGACTCTCCGTTATTGTCTGTATGTGCCAAACTGTCTTGTATTACAAATCTGTATGCATCACGCCTGTAACTGTAGTCGTGACCAATGTATGTTTCTTTTTTGTTTGTTAGTTTGCTTGCTGTTGTTTACTGCATAAACTTTAATAAAAAGATTTGCAAAAAAAAAAGCAGTGCAGTGCAAAATTGTAAAAAGACCTCTGGTCCTTAGGCTGAAAATTGGTCCGGGGCTTAAGTGGTTAAGCGCCTCGTTATACACCTTCAATAGCATGGAGAGTAGTGTACCTGAGTAGCATTTGTATACTTCAGATGGAAGGCCATCCATACCTGGTGATTTATTATTTTGGGATTGTGTTAAGGCCGTAGCTAGTTATTCTGTCAGTGATGCGTTAAGCATATCTAGCTCTCCGGCTGACAGGCCAGGTAATTCACATTTCCCCAAGAATTCCTCTATTTCCATTTGAGTGGGTCTCACCTTGGAGGTGTATAAGTCAGCATAAAAAAACCTTAAAGACTTGTATAATGTCTGAGATTAGGGACTGTGAGACACCCTGAGCATCACAGATGGCCGAAATGAGGGATGAGGACTGTTGGGCACACGACATTAGTGGATCCCCTTTTTAATGAATGCCAATATTCTGTTTGCTTTGTTAACAGGAGCTTGGCATTGCATGCCATTGCTGAACCTTTCATCTACTAGGACCCCCAGGTCCTTTTCCATCCTAGATTCCTCCAGGAGGTTCTCCCCCCAGTGTATAGATTGCATTCATATTTTTGACACCCAAATGCATTATTTTACATTAAACCTCATTTGCCATGTAGTTGCCCACCCCATTAATTTGTTCAGATCTTTTTGCAAGTTTTCCACACCCTGCAAGTTAATTGCCCTGCTTAGCTTAGTATTGTCCACAAATAGAGACATTGAACTGTTTACCCATCGTCCAGGTCATTTATGAACAAATTAAATAGAACTGGTCCCAGCACAGAACCCTGGGGGACCCCACTACCCACCCCTGACCATTCCGAGTACTCCCCATTTATCACCACCCTCTGAACTCTCCCTTGTAGCCAGTTTTCAATCCATGTACTCACCCTATAATCCACGCTAACAGACCTTATTTTGTACAGTAAATGTTTACTGTGTCAAATGCTTTTGCAAAATTCAGATACACCATGTCTACCGGCCTTCTTTTATCTAGATGGCAACTCATCTCCTCATAGGTTAATAGATTGGTATGGCAAGAACAATTCTTCACGAATCCATGATTACTACTGCTAATGATACCGTTCTCATTACTAAAATCTTGTATATATTCCCTTATCCCAGGGCTCGACAAAACCCGGGCGCCAGGTCGCATTGGCGACTAGAATTAGCGACCCGGCGCCTGGGGCAGCACAGCTGGGGGTCTCCCGTCTCCGTGGACCCCCCCCGGTGTGATTGCGTCGGGCCGCGCCGCCGGCGGCCGGTAATTGAGCCCCCGGCTTTGAGGCCTTCTGTGATCCTATTCCTTCTGGAATCTGGCGCCCTCTTGTGGTGGCCGTTGGAATTACAACCAGCAATGCTAATGGGGATATCTCCTTCCATTTACTTAGGACATACATACATACATACATACATACATACATACATACATACATACATACATACATACATACATACATACATACATACATACATACATACATACATACATACATACATACATACATACATACATACATACATACATACATACATACATACATACATACATGTTTTTTATTCTAACACCCTAGAGAGAGTAAAATGGTGGTCGTTGCAATAATGTCTGTCACACCATATTTGCACAGCGTACTTACAAGCGCACTTTTTTGGGGGAAAAAAAAATGTATTTAATAAAAAAAATAAGACAACAGTAAAGTCAGCGGCGGGACAGGGCGCGTTTAAAAAAAACTTTTTTTTCTTTATTTTAAGTTTTATTTTTATTTTTTTCACTGTTCTTTTAAAAAAAAAGTGTGTCACTTTTATTCCTATTACAAGGAATGTAAAAATCCCTTGTAATAGAAAAAAGCATGACAGGTCCTCTTATATATGAGATCTGGGGTCAGAGAGACCTCACATCTCATATTTACACTAAAATGCAATTTAAAAAAAAAATCGTCATTTGAAAAAAATAAAACAAATAAAAATGTCCCTCTAAGAGCTATGGGCAATGACTTGGAGACAGGTGGGGGGCTGGGGGCTATCTTCCCCTCACTCGTCTCCATGTCAGGCCAGGGACAGGTCCAGATCGCCGTCACGGACCTGGCTCCTAACTTTTTTAGCTGGCTCCTAGATTCCAAGCAAATTTGTCAACCCCTGCCTTATCCCCTCCAAGAGCTTGCATACTATTGATGTTAGGCTAACTGGTCTAATTTCCAGGGATGCATTTTGGGCCCCTTTTAAATATTGGTGCTACATTGGCTTTTCTCCAATCAGCTGGTACCATTCCAGTCAGACAATGGTCTGGCAATTACTTGACAGAGTTCCCCAAGTACCCTCGGATGCAAGCAATCTGGTCCCAGTGATTTATTAAGGTTAAGTTTCCCAAGTCTAATTTTAATTCTGTCCTCTTAACCATGGGAGGTGCTTCCTGTGAGAATAATAAATTCAAAACCTTCCCCATCACCCCATCCTTTGTAATCAGATGTCCTTCCTTATTCTTTATGGGGACAATATGATTAGTCCTTCCTTTTTTTTTTTTTTTTTTTTTTTACCGTTTACATAGAATTTCTTGGGATTTTTTTTGCTCTTCCACACTGTTCCATCTTAGCTGCCCTAATTGCAACCTTACATTTCTTGTTGCATTCTTTATGAAGTCTGAATGCTGATCCTTTTTGAAGGCCTTCTCCTTTGCTTTTATATGCATAATTTGGGAAAGTTCCCCCAGAGGGTTTTTTTTTTTAGCAGCAAGGTAAATTGATTTAGAAAAATGTTTTCTTTGCCATATTACACTACTCGGGGTGTGCAGCACCATTACCTCTCCATATATGCGTTTTTCATCCTTTGACATGCATTTTTACTTTGGAGTTAAGCCATCCAAGACTTCAGTTCGTGCTTTTAAAATTACCCAATGGGATGCATTGGCTAATGACCTTATTTAATATGCTCAAAGCAAACCCAGAATCTATCCTCCCTGTTCTTTGTTCCTAAGATTTTATCCCAATTCATGCCTTCTAACAAGGTTCGTAGTTTAGGGAAGTTGGCTCTTTTGAAATTCAGTGTCCTTGTATTCCCCTTATGTTTTCTATTTGTGCGATTTATACTGAAGCCAATTGACCTGCGATCACCGTTTCCTAAATTGCCCCATATTTCCACATCCGTAATCAGGTCTGTATTGTTGGTAATCGGTAGATCCAGTAACGCTTTATTTCTAGTTGGTGCGTCTACCATCTGAACCATGAATATGTCCTGCAAGCCATTTAGGAACTGGCAAGCCTTAGAGTGGATGGAGGGAACCACGCATTTGTCTGTCCGTCACACCAGTGCAGCTTCTACCTGCCCACCAGTACAGCGACTCCGTGCCCACCAGTGCCGCCTATTTGTGCAGCAGGGATTGTCGTTAGGAGAGCCGCCCGACAACAGAGCAGTGATCTCCCAGTGAGATCTTGTATGTGAAACTACTGCGGCTGTAAAGTCCAGCCTCCTTGACTGGCTTTGTGATAGACAGCACACTGGTCCAATGCCAACCAGGACGCAGGTCTCCACAATGGCTGGAATTTCACATACACGATCTGTTACACCGGGAGAGCTCTGTCATTGGGCGGCTCTAACAATCCCGTGCAGCATGACAGGTGGGTGGATGGCGGTAGGGGGCAATGCTAGCAGGCAGTGGTGGAGGAGGAGGGAGGACACCACCTCTATGGACGGTACAGACCAGGGGCTGAGAGACCCCCTCCGCCCACTACAGCAAGTAAGGACGAAAGTACATCCTTGCTTGCTGTAGACACGAATACAGGTGGGACTTGACAAGACGCTGGCTGAGTGTACAGGAGGAATAGCAGCCAGTGGTCTCACAAACAGGAAACCACAGAGCAGTAACGGTTTTTCAGTAAAATCAGCAGGCTACTACAGAGTAACTACGGAGCTCAGAAGAAAATGGATGCCATAGCTGATGAAGATAGGAAATCAGCAACCAGAAAACAGAATGGAGATTTTACCTGGAGTTCTGCTTCAAGCTATTAGGCCTGTAACAAAATTACAAAACAGGTAAAAATCACCATTGACTCAAGATCTCTGCTTAGCGTAGAAGGATCTGCTTTAGATTGAAACCAATTTCAGCAACCAAATCTGACAAAAGCCATTAGGCTGGGAGCATTCTGTACTCAAGAGAAGATTGCATACAATAAGACACCACGCAGATACAGTAGCTCCTCCTCCAACTTCCCTATCTGCCAGCTGAATAGAGGAAGCAGATGACTAGAAGGAAAGCTTCTCACAAAAGTAAAAATAAAACAGAAAAGCATTGTTTGCATACATTGATGAAATGTATACCATCTTGCTGGCATACCCACTCCACGAAAAGCAATTAAAATGAACCCAGTTACAAGAGAAGCACGAGGAATGTCTTTGCTAGCCTCCTTCAACAAAGTTCATTGCCCGACTGTGTCTAGCATTAAAAAGTGTTATTAAACCCACATCACAATAAATAGTGAATAACATGCAGTTCATTCTCTGTCACTATGAGATTCCTTTTCTGTATTCTGCAAAAATCCTGGTTAATACTCAATCTCCACCTGCTGTTCATGCACCCAGTTCAGCTAGGTTTTGCAGCTGGGGTGGCAACTCAGCACATGCTCAGTTTTCAGCAAGTTTCTATGCTGAGCATTTCCTGCCCATCACATCTGAGAAGCCCATGTGACAACAGTCACACACGTGGTAAATGACAGCCTGCTCAGTCCAGCCACCTCAATGCCCACTAACCAGCTAAACACAATGGGGATGGAATATTACATGTAGATTAATGGAGGCTTCACCTCCATCTGATTCTAGGACACAGGCTGGAGGAGCGCGATACAGCCTATGACTGGCAGAAATCCACCTACACCATGTTAGTCTGTATGCTAGTCCGACGGACGAAAACCGACGCATGGGCAGCTATTGGCTACTGTCTATGAACTTCCTTATTCTAGTTCAGTCGTATGTCATCACGTTCAAATCCGTCAAACTTAGGTGTGATTGTGTGTGGCCAAGTCCGTTCAAGTGCGTTTAGCAGTCTATTCGCAAAGTCCATCGGAACTCCGCTGAAAAGCCCATGGGGTAGACCATCGGACCTAGTCTGCCAGAAAGTCCTGTTGTGTGTACACAGCATTAGGGGTCTGCCCCAGGCAGGCAGTTCACCACACTCTCAATGAATGACGTTACATGAAAAAAGGACACCTAGTATCAGGAACTTCTCCTTATACTGCAGTCACAGTGAGAAAGGGCAGCAGGGAGCGGCTGCAGTAGTGGGAAGATATTACATGTGGGGAAGTTCTGTGTTGGCCATGTCCCTTGGACACAGCCAATCATAGATCGTGCTAAATGGCCAACTCAATTGGCCTGTCCAATGAGAGGTGATCTCATATGTACACACACACACACACACACACACACACACACCCCCAGTACCACCTGTCATCAGTGTCAGGTGTCACCAGTGCCACGTGTTGTCAGTGCCACATATTAGTTCCATCTGTCATCAGTGCTATGTCAGTGTCAGGTGTCATTGTCCTGGTGTTCCAGGGCCTTGTGGGAAAAAATTGACAACACCAAAAACATCACTATGCCTCTTACTAAATACCTTGGAGTGTCTACTTTCCAAAAAGAGGTTATTTGGAGGGTATTTGTACTTTCCTGGCTTGTTTGGGTCGCAAGAAATTATATTTTTTATGATTTGCACCACAACTAGACTCTCTAACTTTCACAAAGACCAAATAATATCCACTAAATTTGGGTTATTTTTACCAAAAAGATATGTAGCAGTATAAATTGTGGCCAAAATTCATAAAAAAATAAATAAAAAATTTGCAAAAGAAAATGTGTTTTTCTAAATTTTCATTTTCGTTTATAGCGCAAAAAATAAAAAAACCCAGGAGGTGATCTAATACCACCAAAAGAAAGCTCTATTTGTATGAAAAAAAAAAAAAAAAAAAAATTAATTTGGGTACAGTGTTACATGACTGAGTAATTGTCATTCAAAGTGTGAGCACCGAAAGCTGAAAATTGGTCTGGGCAGGAGGGGGGTTTAAGTGCCCAGTAGGCAGGTGGTTAAAAGCTTCAATAAAGCTTTGTCAAAGCTTAGTGTTTACAATGCTCTTATACAGTGCCTTGCGAAAGTATTCGGCCCCCTTGAACTTTTCAACCTTTTGCCACATTTCAGGCTTCAAACATAAAGATATAAAATTTTTATTTTTTGTGAAGAATCACCAACAAGTGAGACACAATTGTGAAGTGGAACGAAATCTATTGGATTTTTGAAACTTTTTTAACTAATAAAAAAATGAAAAGTGGGGCGTGCAAAATTATTCGGCCCCCTTGCGTTAATACTTTGTAGAGCCACCTTTTGCTGCGATTACAGCTGCAAGTCGCTTGGGGTATGTCTCTATCAGTTTTGCACACGGAGAGACTGAAATTCTTGCCCATTCTTCCTTGCAAAACAGCTTGAGCTCAGTGAGGTTGGATGGAGAGCGTTTGTGAACAGCAGTTTTCAGCTCTTGACACAAAGACTCTCGAATGGATTCAGGTCTGGACTTTGACTTGGCCATTCTAACACCTGGATACGTTTATTTGTGAACCATTCCTTTGTAGATTTTGCTGTATGTTTGGGATCATTGTCTTGTTGGAAGATAAAACTCTGTCCCAGTTTCAGGTCTTTTGCAGACTCCAACAGGTTTTCATCCAGAATGGTCCTGTATTTGGCTGCATCCATCTTCCCCTCAATTTTAACCATCTTCCCTGTCCCTGCTGAAGAAAAGCAGGCCCAAACCATGATGCTGCCACCACCATGTTTGACAGTGGGGATGGTGTGTTGAGGGTGATGAGCTGTGTTGCTTTTACGCCCAACATATCGTTTTGCATTGTGGGCAAAAAGTTGGATTTTGGTTTCATCTGACCAGAGCACCTTCTTCCACATGTTTGGTGTGTCTCCCAGGTGGCTTGTGGCAAACTTTAGACGAGACTTTTTATGGATATCTTTGAGAAATGGCTTTCTTCTTGCCACTCTTCCAGAAAGGCCAGATTTGTGCAGTGTACGACTGATTGTTGTCCTATGGACAGACTCTCCCACCTCAGCTGTAGTTCTCTGCAGTTCATCCAGAGTGATCATGGGCCTCTTGGCTGCATCTCTGATCAGTCTTTTCCTTGTCTGAGCTGAAAGTTTAGAGGGACAGCCAGGTCTTGGTAGATTTGCAGTGGTCTGATACTCCTTCCATTTCAAAATGATCGCTTGCACAGTGCTCCTTGGGATGTTTAACCACTTCAGATCCGCGCTATTGCCAAATGACGGCATTAGCGCGGACCTACATTTCCAGGACTACGTCTATTGACGTCGTCCTGGTTACGAGCGGCCTGCGCGCCCCCTGAGGGGCGCGCGCGGCGCGCTCTGTGATCGGCGAGTCCGTGAGACTCGCCTGATCACCGATCCGTGTAAGGGGTCGATCCCGACCCCTTATCACGTGATCAGCTGTCAGCCAATGACAGCTGATCATGTGATAGAACGGAGCCGGTAATCGGCTATTATTCCTCCTCGCGCTGACAGCGCGAGGAGAGAAAAAAAAAGCCGATCACCGGCGGCCGTGATCGGGACATCAGTCCCGATCACGGCCATCAATACAAGGGACCACCTGCCACCTGCCTGTGCCCACCTGCCTCCCGCAGTGCCATCCTGAAGTAAAATAAAAGAAAAAGTGCCCCCTGTCAGTGCCCCCTGTCAGTGCCCACAGTGCCACCCACAGTGCCACCCACAGTGCCACCCAATCTGCCTCAAAGGTGCTGCACCCCAGTGCCGCCCATCAGTGCCCAGCAGTGCCGCCCATCAGTGCCCAGCAGTGCCACCTATCAGAGCCACCTATCAGTGCCACCTATCAGTGCCCATCAGTCCCATCTATCTGTGGTACCTATCAGTGCCCATCCGTGCCACCCATCCGTGCCACCCATCCGTGCCATCTTATCTGTGCCCATCTTTGCCCATCAGTGCCGCCTTATCTGTGCCTATTAGTGCCGCCTTAACTATGCCTATCAGTGCCCACCAGTGCAGCCCATCAGTGCCCACCAATGCAGCCCATCAGTGCCCACCAATGCAGCCCATCAGTGCCCACCAATGCAGCCCATCAGTGCCCACCAATGCAGCCCATCAGTGCCCACCAATGCAGCCCATCAGTGCCCACCAATGCAGCCCATCAGTGCCCACCAATGCAGCCCATCAGTGCCCACCAATGCAGCCCATCAGTGCCCACCAATGCAGCCCATCAGTGCCCACCAATGCAGCCCATCAGTGCCCACCAATGCAGCCCATCAGTGCCGCCTAATCAGCGCACTTCAATGAAGGAGAAAAATGACCCGTTTGCAAAATTTTATAACAAACTATTAAAACATGATTTTTTTTTTTTTTTTTTTTTGCATCTTTTTTTGTTTGTTTAGCAAAAAATAAAACTCCGAGCTGTAACTAAATACCACCAAAAGAAAGCTCTATTTGTGGGAAAAAAAATGATAAAAATTTCATTTGGGTACAGTGTTGTATGCCCGCGCAATTGTCACTCAAAGTGCATCAGCGCTGAAAGCTGAAAATTGGTCTGGGACTGAGGGGGGTTTAAGTGCCCAGTAAGCAAGTGGTTAAAGCTTGGGAAATCTTTTTGTATTCAAATCCGGCTTTAAACTTCTCCACAACAGTATTACGGACCTGCCTGGTGTGTTCCTTGGTCTTCATGATGCTCTCTGCGCTTTCAACTGAACCCTGAGAGTATCACAGAGCAGGTTCATTTATACAGAGACTTGATTACACACAGGTGGATTCTATTTATCACCATCAGTCATTTAGGACAACATTGGATCATTCAGAGATCCTCGCTGAACTTCTGGAGTGAGTTTGCTGCACTGAAAGTAAAGGGGCCGAATAATTTTGCACGCACCACTTTTCAGTTTTTTATTTGCTAAAAAAGTTTAAAATATCCAATAGATTTCATTGCACTTCACAATTGTGTCCCACTTGTTGGTGATTCTTCACAAAAAATTTTTTATATTTAAATGTTTGAAGCCTGAAATGTGGCAAAAGTTTGAAAAGTTCAAGGGGGCCGAATACTTTCGCAAGGCACTGTAAAATCTGAAGCCAGGCAGAACCTTGGGATCAATTTGCTGAAAAAAAAAAAAAAAAAGGCCGACATTTTGCCCAAGTCTTTATCTGTCGGATGTGCATGCTGGAAATCCAGCAGTTAATCGACTCCCGATCAGTGCTCTCAGCCAATGGCACTCCCTCAGAACAGCTCAGCAGGGGGGAGATTGCTGGACTAACCTTGCATGGTTAATACAGTGTCTGACTGGAGCTGTCAGTCTTTTTCCGGCACAAAAAATAAAAATAAAAAATAGAAAACCCATTGGCTTGTATCCAGCTTAAAAAGGAGAAGTATAGCCAAAGCTTGTTTGGCTGGGTTTCTCCTAGGGATCAGTGTGTAATTTGTATTGCACTTCAGTGACCCATTTTCAGCAGAGAGCGGACTGAAGTCTGCTCTCTGCTGACATCACCAATGTCAGTCCAGGCAACGCCTCATCCCAACCATGGAGTCTGGAGCCAGGTCCCTGGACTGACACCCGGCTCATCCTCTCAGCGAGCCACTGAGCCCGAGCTGCCCGCTCTGCCCCCTCCACAGCTCAGCGCTCCAATGAGTGAGGAGAAAGAAGAGCAGAGAGCTGTGACTGACATTATGCAGCTCTCTGCTCACATAGCTGAGAAAACCCAATTGATCGGCGATGTTCGATCGCTCGGTTCTCAGTGTAGAGGCACCAGGGGAGAGATGCAGCATCCACCTAGGCAAGTAGTAACCAGGAAAAACATTTTTTCCTTTACTTCTCTTCTAAGTGTTTTGTCACATTAGCAACTTTCAAGCAGTGATTTGTGCCTTATTTTATTTTCCACTGTGAATTAAAAGTAGTTTCACAATTGCTTTTTTTTTTTTTTTAATCTATATATGGTGTTACAGATTGCACTATGTGCCATGGCAATTATCAGCAAAATTGGATAGCATGTAGCTTGTGAAGCTGGTAATTAAAAAAATTTTTTTTAACTCCAAACACTGCAAAAAGTCAACTACTCAACAGCTAGAAATCAATTAGAATTTCAGCAACACGGACTTTTCTAAGAGTGCCATACATTTTTTCACTAAGCAACAAAAAAGCTACAGAGAGCAATTCTGTAGTACATGGGCATTATTGTGAAATTGAATAATATGTGCCTGTGTGCGAGGCCTGTCGGCTGCAACATGCAGACATGAAAGTCATGTCAAAATACATGATATAAAAGAAAAAATGATGGTGCTGCGCTTCCAGAAAAATGGAATCTTGCAAGAAAACGCTAGAGAGCTCATAGTTCAAATGGAGATATATCAGATGATATATTTAAACTAATATGGTAGAGGAGAACTCTTCTCCCGGTGTGAAAACTATTCTATCAAGAGTGCTCGCAGCAGTGTGTACACAATGATAACTGTCACAATACAAGGTGCAATTTATATCTCTACAGCATAATAATAGTGTTAAGTGCAGTAATACATATAAAACCACATACAGTGGTCTGACTGTAAATCAGACTTATATGGCAAAAAGTGCTGAGTGCATCAAAACAAAACCAGTGACTGAAATATAAACAAATTACTGACTCCTCCACATAGGTGATTCCACGCATAAGTGTGCACACTGGGTAATTACCTTCTGCTGCATATACGCTATATTTTATATAGCGGGAAGGTAATTACCCAGTGTGCACACCTATGCGTGGAATCACCTATGTGGAGGAAGAGCCTTTGATGCATTTTTTCAGCACAATCACTTTATATGTTTATGTGACATTATCACGGGACTGTGTTCATGTCATTAACAGCTGTATATAGTCCAATTGTTTTGCTATTTTTTGCACTCAGCACTTTCTGTTTATAGAGTTTTGAACTATAGTTCGATTATTGTATGCGTTTTTGATATTTTGTGTTACACCTAGCACTTTGCTTGCATTTTTGCACTTTATCATTGTCACCAGTTTGCGCCTACTTAGTCAGTAATTGTTTATATTTCAGTCACTTTGGTTTTGTTTTGATGCACTCAGCACTTTTTGCCATATAAGTCTGATTTACAGTCAGACCACTGTATGTGGTTTTATATGTATTACTGCACTTAACACTATTATTATGCTGTAGAGATATAAATTGCACCTTGTATTGTGACAGTTATCATTGTGTACACACTGCTGCGAGCACTCTTGATAGAATAGTTTTCACACCGGGAGAAGAGTTCTCCTCTACCATATTAGTTTGAATATATACCATCTGATATATTTCCATTTGAACTATTAGCTCTCTAGCGTTTTCTTGCAAGATTCCATTTTTCTGGAAGCGCAGCACCATCATTTTTTCTTTTAGTCTATATACACGAGCTGGTGTCTCGTGAAAGTGCTTGCGGCATCCACCAAATAAGAACATTCCTCACAAATCCCATTTGAGCGCAGGAGCCCATTGAATATTTACTAAAATACATAATATACTTGTGTTTAAGGCCTCATGCACACTGGACGTTATAAAAAAAACATTAGTAGCGTTAGCTGTAGAATGAGTTTTGCAGTAGCATGCGTTGTGTTTTTTTTTTTATAAAAACTGTACTATACTTACACAAAAACGTATGGCTCAAAAATGCTGATAAATGCCATATATCCACGTTTAAGCTTTTATCAGAGCGTATCTTTGCAGCTGAAAAACTCCTCTTAAAACCCACTAGTTCTGGGGGGGGGGTTTCCCCATCAAAAAAACACTGTTAACAGCCCGTATGTGCCTAGCCAGTGTGCATGAGGCGTAATTACATTAAACAAAAACAATGTTTGGCAGCAGGTAGATAGCGAAAGAATATAAAAGTTTAGACACTATGGACAATTCAACTCATTCTTCTGCGCTTTATAACAAAAGAATGACTTCTTGCATACAATGTAAGGTATTTAGTCAGTTTATGGCCTGCTTCAATCAAGAGGCCATTAAGCTGTAAAAGAAGATAGCAAGATAACAACACTTGTACAGCACAGAGCAGATTAGATACCGTAACTTTATGGAATTTGCCACTTGTCTTGCTTCCACATCAACGATTAGAATGTACCCAGTATAAGAACTTTTTTTTTTGTTTGATACACATCTGTGAATTATACTAAATGTTGAAGCATCATGGGTATGTCCTCTTAAAAATTCTATATTGCCAGTCCGTTTTTGTAAACCTCAAGTTGGCGCTGCTATACCATCAACCGCCCCCCTCGGATCATCTGACTAAATACATGACATGTAGTCACAACTGGCTGTCCTGGTACCAGCAGCATTACTTTTTTTGTAGCAGAACTTTAGTTATGATCTTTGTAAGTAAGCAAATTTCATATGTGACAGTTTGCTGAGGAAGCTGAATCGCCATAGTAGTCGTTGCTACTACATTCAAAGCAGCGGTCTTCCAGGTCCTGTGCCTTGCAGGTGGTCACTTATGCCGCGCACATACGATCAGACTATTCGGCAGACTTAGTCTGGCAGACAAATCGCCGTAAAGTCCGCCGGACTGTCCAAACGAGCGGACCTGCCCACACACTGGATTTTTCCGGCAGGTGATGTCCCCGCCCATTATGATGTCACAGTCCCAGAGGATGCTGGGACTGTGACATCATAATGAGCGGGGACATCACCCGGTGACTCCGCCCAATATAAGTCGTCGTGCAACACATCCCTGTCATTACGGCCAGAGACAGCGACGAGTCAACATCTCAAGAAGAGAAGAACAGAAGGCAGCGGCGACAGAAGACTGGGACACCGCCAGTAAAAGAGCTGGAAGAAGGAGAGGAGGCCCAGCAAGAAGAACCGAAGAGGGGGGCAAGACCCCCGAAGTCGGAAGACTCCCCCCGGGCGGCGGCGAAGAAGAAGAAAGCCGGGCCCCTCTGCTAGTAAAAAAAAGAGCTAGCAGAAGATAGCGGAGGAGTCTGGCAAGAAGACCCCCCCCAAGACGGAAGAAGACCCCCGGAGCTGTGCAATTAATTATTTTTAACCCTGTGTTGTGTTTTTTTTTGTACTTTTTTCACAGGTGAATGGGTAGGGGTACATTGTACCCCATACTCATTCACATAGGGTGGGGGGCCGGTATCCGGGGGCCCCCCTTATTAAAGGGGGCTCCCGGATTCCGAAAAGCCCCCTGCCCGCAGACCGACAACCAACGGCCAGGGTTGTCAGGAAGAGTCCTCATCAACATGGGGACAAGGTGCTTTAGGGTGGGGGGGGGCGCGCGGCCCCCCCCGTCCCCAAAGCACCCCCCATGTTGAGGGCACGCGGCCTGGTACAGCTCGGGGGGGGCGCGCTCGCTCGTCCCCACCCCCTTCCCTGACCGGCCGGGTGGCGTGCTTGGATAAGGGTCTGATATGGACCTAGGAGGGACCCCCACGCCGTTTTTTCGGCGTAGTGCTTCCCCTTTAAGTCCATACCAGGTGACGGGGCCAGCGACGTGTCAATCTTGCCGCCGAAGGTGGCGACGTTGACTTCCTTCGCTAGTCCTGGCTACCTGGAGCCAGGCTCAAAATGAATGGACTTTTCTCCGTGCGGGAAAAGTGCGTTCATTTCAAAAGTATAGCGGACTAGCACACACATGGCCATATTGTCCGCCGGGTAAAAAAAGTCCACCGGAGCCCACACACGGGCGGATTGTCCGGCGGACTCAATGTGATCGTGTGTACGCGGCATTACTTGCACTGCCATTATCAACACCTTGTATATTTTTTAAATGAATACAAGGCATTCTCTGATTAGATGAGGTGGAACAATGATGTCATTGTCAAGTTCCAAGTTATAAGAAATAAATTCAGCGACATGTGACTAGAAGGGTCTGATTTTGACATGTACCCAAACCAAGTAAAGAAGATCCTCATCTGGCACATATTTCAGTTGAGTGCACAGATGTAACAATGGTTCAAGATTTGTCAGCATGAACAGGTATAATTTTTGTATTTTCAAAAACCGCACATAGCCTGAAAAATGAAAACAGCCACTACAGGTAAGCTGTACAATATTGCACTGTTCTTGGATTTAGACTTAATTTACAGGGTCCAATTAGCAATGTTTTCAAGATGCACCAATTTTTATCATTAAAGCGATTGTAAAGCTTTGACTGTTTTAATAAAATCATATCACACTTACCTACTCTGTATAATGGTTTTCCACAGAGCAGCCATGACCCTCCTCTTATTAAGTCCCCCACCAGCGGTCCTGGTTCCTCCTTTTCGGCAAGTGCCCAAGGAAGACTGGGTGAAAATGCAAGTGCCTGGAGCAGAGACAGTACGCCGCTGGAGGGCTCTGCTTCACAGGCAGGTCTGCCATAATGTGCTGCTACATGATGCATACTAGCACATTATTTTAGAACAATGCAGGTGGACAATTTAACCACTTGCAACCTAGGCCAATTCTGACATTTCCCTCCTACATGTAGTAGTGAATACAATGGCGGTCGTTGCAACATTTTTATCATCTCGCACGGTATTTGGGCAGAAATTTTTCGACCTTTTTTTTTGGAAGCTGCACCAGCACAAAGTCAAGGACGACATATGATGGCGAGCGGGCGGGAAGTGGTTAATCAAGTTTTGTTAGTGGAGTTTACTACCACATTAATGTACCCTGCTTCAAGAGGAGTCACTGACAGTAGAGCTCATCAAATTTTTTGTTCATCATTAAAAGGGCCAAAAAACAAAACAAAAAAACAACGAATCGAATAATCAAAAACCTATCAATTATGAAAATGGTAATTGATTAATTTCATAATCGATTAATCGGCCAGTAACATAATGGGGTTAAAACTAAAATCAGCCCAAAATATAAAAAGCAAATAATTGCTACTGTAAATATTACTTTCACTGTTCACAGAAAAAAACAAAATGAACCCCTTAAAGTAGCGATTATCTGCTCTTTTTGTACTATAAAGGGCTCATTTTAGTTTTTGTAACCCCCATTATGTTACTAAATGTCTTAAGCCTGGCTCACATCTATGTGTTTTTTAGTGCTTTTTGCAGAAACACACTACAGTTAAGGACCAGGCCTCTTTTTCGGATTTGGCGTTTACATGTTTAAAACGTTTTTTTTTTGCTAGAAAATTACTTAGAAAAAAAACAAAATATAATGTTTGGGGGTTCTAACACCCTAGAGAATAAACTGGCGGTCATTGCAATACTTTTTTTCACACCGTATTTGCGCATCGGTCTTACAAGCACACTTTTTTTTGGAAAAAATTCACTTTTTTGAATAAAAAAAAAAATAAGACAGCAGTAAAATAAACCCTTTTTTTTTTTATATTGTGAAAGATAATGTTACGCCGAGTAAATTGATACCCAACATGCTATGCTTCAAAATTGCGCCCACTAGTGGAATAGCGTCAAACTTTTACCCTCAAAAAATCTCCATAAGCAACATTTAAAAATTTTTACAGGTTGCATATTTTGCGTTAGAGGAGGGCTAGTGCTAGAATTATTGCTCTCGCTCTACCGATCGCGGTGATAACTCACATGTGTGGTTTGACCGCCGTTTTCATATGCAGGCGCTACTCGCGTATGCGTTCGCTTCTGTGCACGAGCGCGTCGGGATGGGGTGTCTTAAGAAAACAAAAAAAAAAGAAAAAAAAAAAAAAATAGTTTATTTCACTTGATTTTATTTTTACACTTTAAAAAAAAATACAAATAAATAAATGGATCACTTTTATTCCTATTACAAGGAATGTAAACATCCCTTGCAATAGAAAAAAAGTATGACAGGTCCTCTTAAATATGAGATCTGGGGTGAAAAAGCCCTCAGATCTCTTATTTGGACTTAAATGCAATAAAAAAAAAAAAAAAAAAAAAAAAATAAAAAGTACCTTTAAGAGGTATGGGTGGAAGTGACGTTTT
Organism: Lithobates pipiens; assembly: GCF_037356315.1. NCBI lineage: Eukaryota > Metazoa > Chordata > Amphibia > Anura > Ranidae > Lithobates > Lithobates pipiens. The sequence continues at coordinate 125,089,312 of NW_027507718.1, read as the reverse complement.
GACGTCGCTTCCACCCTATGGTATAGAGACGAGTGGGGGCTATCTTAGCCTCACTCGTCTCTATACCCAGGCACAGATAGGACCCGATCGCCTCCGCTGCTACCGACGGCTCCAGTAAGTTGCGGAGGGCATGGGAGTGATCTCGCAGCGAACGCGCCGCGGAAACAACCGTTATCACACACAGGACCGCCTCCTGTAAAGAGGGATATCTCGGTTGTGGCAGCAGCTACTGCCGTTACCGAGATATTCCTCTTCAAACTCCAAAGGCAGTCCTTAAAGCGGAGGTCCACCCTAAAATGGACCTCCGCTCATCGGAATCCCCACCCCCCTCCGGCGCCACAATTGGCACCTTTCAGGGGGGAGAGGGGTGCAGTTACCTGGATAATCCAGGTAACTGCACCCACTTCCGGGATAGCTGTCTGCGGAAAGGGGCGTAGATTACGCCCCTTTCCGCAACTGCCCGCCCCTTTGCGCAAGTGCCCCGCTGCCTGCTGGGAAACACACAGTTCCCAGAGGCAGCGGGGACCGTCCGGATTGCGCCGCGCGGCTCGCGCATGCGCAGTAGGGAATCGGGAAATGAAGCCGAAAGGCTCCATTTCCTGATTCCCATACCCAAGATGGTGGCGGCAGCACCCGAGTGTCGATCTAGAGATCGGCTTCGGGTGCCGACATCGCGGGCGCGCTGGACAGGTAAGTGTCACCATTTTAAAAGTCAGCAGCTGCAGTATTTGTAGCTGCTGACTTTAAAAAAAAAAAAAAACAAAAAAAAACGCGGAGTCCCGGCGGACTCCCGCTTTAAGTGGTTATCATGGTTTCCTATGGGACACTTTCACATCGAGACTTTTTTCAACTGCTGCGTATTTGGAAAGCAAAAACCACATACACTGTCTGAAAATTCCTTTGATTAAGAAGTTTTCCATTTCTAAATTTTTCCATCACTGTGGTTGAAAACATCGATTTGACCCCACTAACGATTAGAAAATCAAACAAATGTTCTTAAAAATTACATGTTTTTTGAATGAAGACATTATTTTATATGGCCAGCATAGTGTATTACAGTTCTGTTTGAAAATATGCAAAATATGCAAAAACTGTTTTTTTTTTTAAAGTGATCCTAGTCTGAGATTTACCAGATTCAACCTTTTATAGTATATACAGTATAGCTCTTCTGTCTATTATTCTCAGAGTGGATTCGAGATTTTGCTCCGTAACCATATAGTTATTTATTTTTACCACTGCATACAAATATAAAAAAAAAAGGCATTTTATTCTGCAGTGTTTATCCTTATGACACATTACTGGAAGCACCTCCATGGTTAACAGAGGACAGAATTAAAATTATACTCGGGAAACGTAACATTAAAGTGGAACTTCCACTGATCGGAACCCTCCCCCCCTCCGGTGTCACAATTGGCACCTTTCAGGGGGGAGAGGGGTGGAGATACCTGTCAAAGACAGGAATTTACACCCACTTTCGGGCATAGACTCCCGGGGGAGTCTATGCCTCTTCCTGTCCTGCCGCGCTGCCTGCTGGGACACACACGGGTCCCAGAGACAGCGCGGACAATTCCTATTGCGCTGCGCGACTCGCACAGTAGGGAACCGGGAAGTGAAGCCGATTCGCTTCACTTCCTGATTCCCTCACCTAGAATGGCGGCGGCAGCAGCCGAGGCCCGAGCGGTCGATCGGCCTCGGCATCGCTGGAACCCCGGGACAGGTGAGTGTCCATTTATTAAAAGTCAGCAGCTGTAGTATTTATAGCTGCTGGCTTTTAATATTTTTTTTGTAGGTGGAATCCCTCTTTAATAAATCACCAGGACCAGATGGCTTGCACCTAAGGGTTCTTGGGGAACTTAGTCAAGTAATTGCCAGACCATTGTTCCTAATTTTTACTGAAAGTCTACTGACTGGAATGGTATGATTGGCTTTTCTCCAATGTAGCACCAATATTTAAAAAGGGCCCAAAATACATCCATGGGAATTATAGACCAGTTAGTCTAACATCAAAAGCATGCAAGCTCTTGGAGGGGATGATATACATGATTGAAGAATCATTCTTGCCAAACCAATCTATTAACCTTCTATAAGGAGGCAAGTTGCCATCTAGATAAAGGAAGGCCCATACATGTGGTGTATCTGGATTTTGCAAAAGCATTTGACACAGTTCCCCATAAACTTTTACTGTACAAAATAAGGTCAGTTGGCATGGACCATAAGGCGAGTACATGGATTGAAAACTGGCTACAAGGGCGAGTTCAGAGGGTGATGATAAATGGGGAGTTTGTGGAATGGTCAGGGGTAGGTAGTGTGGTCCCCCAGGGTTCTGTGCTGGGACCAATATACGACCTGGAGCATAGGGTAAACAGTTCAATCTCTATTTGCAGAGGATACCAAGCTAAGCAGGGCAATAACTTCACAGAATGTGGAAACCTTGCAAAAAGATCTGCACAAATTAATGGGGTGGGCAACTACATGGCAAAAGGTTTAATGTTGAAAAATGTAAAATAATGCATTTGGGTGGCAAAGGTATGAATGCAATCTATACACTGGGGGACGAACCTTTGGGGGAATCTAGGAAAAAGAAAAAAAGGACATGGGGTTCCTAGTAGATAAGCTCAGCAATAGCATGCAATGCCTAGCTGCTGCTAACAAAGCAAACACAATATTGGATGCATTAAAGAAAAGGGATTAATTCCAGAGATGAAATGATAATTCTCCCGATCTACAAGACTCTGGTCCAGCCACACCTAGCATATGCTGTCCAGTTCTGGGAGCCAGTCCTCAGGAAGGATGTACTGGAAATAGAGCGAGTACAAAGAAGGACAGCAAAGCTAATAAAGGGTCTGGCAGATATTAGTTATGAGGAAAGGCTGTGAACACTGAAGAGCAGCACAGGCAGTGGTCTCAGCGGGGAGCATTGATAGAGTAAAAAAAAAAAATATTAGATTAAGCATTAAGAACCTGAACTAACACAACATACAGGGATATAAAATGTAATACTGACATAATCACACACATAGGTTGGACTTGATGGACTTGTGTCTTTTTTCAACCTCACCTACTATGTAACTGTACAGTAATAGAAATGCATTTACCATGGTTTTATTCTCTACACAATGCCTGTGGCTCCCTAAGCATGGGAAAGCACCAGAGATTTTACACTATAGGTCTTTTCAGTCTTTAGACGTCAATGCAGGAAGCCTAGGGCCAGAAAATATTTTCTTCCTTATTTTATTAAATTGTTACTAAACCCACAACAGTAAAAGCAGTGTGTATATGAAGTAAACATGCTTGTTATACTCGCTGTGGAGGGGAGCATTGTGTAAAGACTGCTTTACCCCGTCTTCTCTAATCCTCCCCTTCTTCCACAGTCCCCAAACGATCTCTGGATAGAACAGAGCCTTGGGGGCAAGCTGCACATTGCACTTGCTCAGTTTGGTGTATACTTTTGTTTTTGTTCTTGGGAGGGTGCATGCATTCAGCACAGGGCCAATCAGCACTCTCCAGACAGAGGGTCAGGGGCCCTGCAGCCTCATAGGACAATCAGGAAAATGAAAACTCCTCCTACAAGCTTTACCCAGACACTGATAGAAGTCATAAGACTGTGGCTAATGAGAAAATGTATTTAGCAATTGTTATTTACTAAAACTATTGCATTTCCATGTACTGTGGGAGACCAAATATAGTGGATGCAGGATCCTGGGTTTAGTAACACTATAAAACCAGAACATAGTACCCAGAAAAAGCGAATGTAAAATAAACCTTAACAGATTGTACAAGAAAAAATAATAAAAAAAGATTAAAAACAGATAACACCTCTGGCTCCCAGTTATCAATAACAAAATTATATGTACTGATTTTGGGGGTAACTTCTGCTGGTCATACATACACAGCTCACATTTCAGCAAATTCCTATCTGAACAGCCAATCAGATGCAGTACTGTTTAGGAATTCTGAAAGCCAAAAGGAGCAGTGGCTGCCCTAATATAGGATCTAGCAGGAAAGATTATTCCACCCACACGGTTTAGACTCAGGAAAAGGGAAATCTAATGATTGTTCAGCCCGCAGGGCCGTATATGGCCAGTTTAAGGCTGTCCGGAATACACTCACAAGTCCATATGTCAACAGACGGCTTTTGGATTTTAACAGGGTGAGATCTGATTGTTTTCTGGCAAACAGTGTATTCAAACATAAAAACGCACACACAGCCCTGGAGCTATTTTGATTGCTTTATTTTCATTTTTTATGGTTTCCTCCTCCTTTAAAGTCTTTATTCTTCACGTCTGCAGTAATCTGACCCTTTTATTGTACTACATAAACTACAACACATTACTACATAGGATAAAATGAAAAAAAAAAAATGGATCTGCACATTGTAAGGCTTACACTGGCCGCAGAGACTATGATTCATACACTTCTGAAAATAAAAATGAAGGGCAGCGCTGGATTTTCACTTTTTCCCTCCAGCGTATGACTGACTTAAACGGAGAAACTGTGCTGCGGACACATTTTTACAAAACCCAGCGCTGTATTCGGGCCTTTCCACCCCCTCTCTGTGCCTCTCAAAATAACTTTCATATGTTGTTTGCTACAACCTGGGGCACTAACCATTCACTGTGACAGAAGATATATGAAACAGCCCCCACTCTCTGGCTATGAACATTAACCGTCTTATGACTTGAGACTGTGCATTATTTGAATGATAGATAGAACCACATGCTTTACAAGTATTAAGTATTTATGAATTGAATATATAGACATGGAAAAGGATCGCTCTTGTGAAGTAACACAGCCAAAGCTGTTGCAGTAAGCCTTCCATGCATATCATAACACTGCATCACTACAGAGCAAATGTCTAATTGTAGCACGCACTGCATTCAATGGAATTCCGCCACAAAAGAATGTTGGGGGTGCCACTGCTGATCTCCAAAACATGCTAGTTGTCCGATTTACATGCTAACCCTCTGGAATTAAAAAGGTGCTGTAAAAGGCAAAAGGTTTTTTTTTTCTTTTTTTTTTTTTTTTTTAATCTTCATGCATTCCATGCACGAAGATAAAAAAAAAAAAAAAAAACCTTGCGTGTAGCAGCCTCCCCAGCACTCCCCTAATTACTTACCTGAGCCCCATCTCTCTCCAGTGATGTTGACAAATGTATAAGCTGCAAGAGACTCCTTATTGGCTGAGACACAGCAGTGGCGCCATTGGCTCCCGTGGCTGTTAATCAAACTCAGTCAGCCAATTAAAGGAGGCAGGGCTTCGTGTCTGAGTGGACATACAAAGCCATGACTCCAGTGCCCCTATAGGAAGCTACTGACTGTGGGGGCACTCGATAGGAGGGAGGGGCCAGTAGCAGCAAAGAGGAACCTGAGAAGAGGGGTTCCGGACTGCCCTGTGCTAACTTTTTTTTTTTTTTTTTCTTTTCCTTTTCTTTTTTTATAAAACACACACCCAACTTTAAAGCGAGTCACTATCGCAAAATAAACCACTATCCCTGTGTTTAATACATGCAACCTTTTATGGAGAATCAGTCTTGAGCAGCTACTGGCCAGGCTGTCTTTTTAGAAAGCCCACAATGCTCTGTGAACTTCTCTCTAAATTAGGAGCCATTGACACTAACACATCATACATGCATTAGTACGATGTAGCACCAATTATTTCCAAGGGCACCATACAAGAGCACAAATGAATGGACTGCCTTAATCAAAATTAACAAGTTCACAAGCCTCAATGGTCAGGCTGTGCATGAAAGGGCCCTAAATGCTTATTTTTAAAAAGATTAAAGCGGAGCTCCAGACAATAATCCTTTTTTAAATACAGTAAAACCTTGGAATGCGAGCATAATTCGTTTCAGAAACAATCCAAAGCACTCTTATATCAAAGCAAATTTTCCCAAAAGAAATAATGGAAACTCAAATGATTCGTTCCACAACCATTTATTCAGTTTATAGTCCATATAAAAAAAATTATAAAAAGAAGAAGAAGATTATAGCAATGTGGATGTCCATCCACAAATGAAAGCCTCCACAAGGAGATTAAAAGCAAAATCCAGTAGGAGCTACAGGGTATAAAAGAAGAGAGCGCCTAAGTGTAGCAATGACTACATTTATAAATGAAGGTACATTTAGCAACTCACACGGTTGATGATTAAAAGAGGTACATCCAAGTATGCAGGCAACCTGGGTAAAGCTGTCCACATAGACCAGGGATATGCAATTAGTGGACCTCCAGCTGTTGCAAAACTACAAGTCCCATCATGCCTCTGCCTCTTGTTGTTATGCTTGTAGCTCTCAGAGTCTTGCTATGGCCTCATGGCACTTGTAGTTCTGGAAGAGCTGGAGGTCTGCTAATTGCATATCCCTGACATAGACCATCCCCCGCAACACTGGCTCTCACCGCTGTCGGTCTGCAATCATGACTGGGAAGACTACCTGGCAGTAGAACGATCTGAAAGCGTGGCTTGACGTGGACAGTTTTACCCCAGATGCCTGCATGCAAGTTGCTAAATGTTGTACCTTTAAATGTTACCATATTGCTACACTTAGTGATGCCTTTATCCTTAATACTCAGTTGTGATATGATGCTACTTGTATATCAAGTCAAAATGTATTTAAAAATGTTGCTTGTCTTGCAAAAGGCTCTCGAACCAAGTCACTATTTAGTCATCAAGCAGGCAACGCTACAAGCCCTGCGCCATGCAGCTACATCAACTCTTTGGCTACACCTTCATATGTGCAGCAAGTAACACGCTGATTTTTTTTTTCCCCAAGGTGCCTCTCCTCATTTTTTTTAAATGTTGGCAATTATGGTAATTATTTGATAGCTAAATTTTTCTATATAGCTAAACTGACCACCGATATAAACTAGACCTTACATGAAAGATGAAATTCTTAAAGCCTGACTTTTTTTGAATCCCTAACTATCAAAAATAAATGAAAATGTGTAAAGCATTACCCCGATCATGTTCTGGAGAGTATAGCCTGGCGCTGTTCTCTGCATGCTGCTCAGCAAATCTACTGTATATGCTAATCTGTTAACTCAGTACAGTATTCTCAGCTTGCTGATAATGTGATGTACATCGTCAGCATATTCCCTGCTCTCCATTTCTTCCTGTATTATACGCTGAAGCCTCAAAATTAGTTGGGAACCATTCAAATATGGTAGATGTAGCGTAAATTCCCGTATGCAAAATACAAGAACTCTGGAGACCATAGTCACAGCAGAAACTCTGATCTATAGCTATATTAACGTATACCCGTAGTCAGAGTAAAAAGCAGGCTGTCATTGCTGACATCCCTCTAAAAAAATGCTAGTTGCCTAGCAATCTCTGGCTCATTATGGCTTTTGCAGGAAACCAGTGCTCAACAAACCACACACCAATGAGTAAGTGCATACAGTTAACGTTCATTTTGGTGTGTATTGCTAGTTTTTGTTTTTTTCCCTAAAGAGTGCATGTGATGAACACAGGGCCAATCGGAACTGTCCAGACAGAGAGTCAGGGGTCCTTCAGTCTTATAGGACAGCAAGAGCAGTATGAAAACTTTTCCTACAAGCTTTAACCAGACACGGATAGAAGTCACAAGACTGCTATATACTGCTGATGAGAAAAGGTATTTAGCAGTTTATACTCCGTCTGATGACTGGTGGAAGAAATGTCAAGAAGCAGCAGGAGAGGTGGTAAAAGCAAAAGGACCACAAAATAAAAGTAGCGATCCTTGTACTTCAGCTTCTAAGGTACAGTTTCTGCTCCAGTAGAGAAGAGCTTGGGTGTCCTAGAGATGAATTTTGAGGATGCCCAAGTTTATCTCTACTCTCCCAGCAAGGAGAACAAATCTCACTCTAAACCTCCTGAAACCTGTGCAGTCAGAGGCAATGCACTACCATTATCATGAGAAATTCATGGCAAAGTGTCAAATGTTCAGGGTACTGTGTAGGCAAAATGAAAGTGGGAGTTTAGCAAAAAATAAAAAATAAATAATAAAAAAAAAACTCCTTAGTAACCAAACTTACCAGTAATGAAGCATCTCCAAAAAAAATTATGCTACTAAGCTCTTGGCACTGTGGAAGCTAAAGGACTGGTTATCACTACGCAAAAGATTTCTACAGGATCCAGCTGCCTACACAATGTGGGACATCCTCCATCACAGGTTTGCAGTAATGACAGGTCCTCTTCCTGCTGCTGAACTTACATGTGATGTGGAAGTTATTAGCGCCAAGTCTTCATTAAAGCTGCACGTAAACAAGCTTCTGATGGGCAGTTCAGTAGCAAGAAGAGGACCTGCCATCACTACACAAAAGATTTTTATAAGAACCAGCTGGCTGCACGACGTGGGACATCCTCCATTTCATTTTTTGCAGGGATAACAGGTCCTCTTCCTGCTGCTGACCTCGCAATGCTGCGCAAGTTAATAATGGAGTCTTCAGTGAACAAGCTCCCGATGGGGACCCACCCACTTTTTACTCCTCCATTGAGATAAGTTCTTTCATTGATTACAATACCTGTAACATGGTCTGCGAATAGGGGAGAGAATTCTGTCACTCACACTTAATGCCATTCACAGATCATGTTACAAGCAGTATAATCAGTGAAAGAACTCTAATAGTTTGTATTTAAACCAAGTGATGCCCCCCGCTGAAACCACCGCCTGTGGAAAGGAATTGCACATCCTTGCCGCTCTTACAGTAAAGAACTCTATGCTGTTTAAGTTTAAACCCCTTTTCTTCTCATTTTAATGAGTGGCCTTATTAAACCCCCTTCCACAAAAAAAGTTTTATCCCTATTGTGAGGTCACCAGTATGGTATTTGTAAACTGAAATCATATCCCCTCTCAAGCGTCTCTTCTCCAGAGAGAACAAGTTCAGTGCTCGCAACCTTTCCTCATAACGAATATCCTTCAGACCCTTTATTAGCTTTGTTGCGATTCTTTGTATTCGCTCCATTTCCAGTACATCCTTTCCTGAGGACTGGTGCCCAGAACTGGACAGAATACTCTAGGTGTAGCTGGTCCAGAGTCTTGTAGAGTGGGAGAAATATCACTTTATGTTTGGAGTTAATCTCCTTTTTAAATGCACGCCAATATTCTGTTTGCTTTGTCATCGGCAGCTTGGCACTGCATGCCATTGCTGAGCCTTACTACTACTCCCCAGGTCCTTTTCCATCCTAGATTACCCCCAGAGGTTCACTCCCTAGTGTGAGCAGCAAGCTTCTAGAAAGCATTTGCAGAGCTTTCAGAAAGCTTTGTTGAAGCTTTTAAAGAGGAAGTAAACCCTGATGAGTTTACTTCCTCTTTCATTCCCTGCAAAGGCAAAGCATAATGGACTACTATGCATCGCATAGTAGTCCATTATGTGTCACTTACCTGACACAGGAGCCAGCGAAGTCGCCACTGTCCCCTGTAGTCCGCCGCATCCATCTTGTTGGTGGGGTCTCGCAGCTCCGCCGCTGTCATTCGGCGAAGCCGCGATGACGTCACTCGCGCGCATGCGCACGGGAGCTGACAAGGGCGGCAGCTCCGTCGCTGAGAATGCCGCGCTCAGTGCGCCTGCACGCCGCATGCGCCGTAGACAGCGGTGCCCGTTTTCGGGCAAATATCTCCTAAACCATATAGGTTTAGGAGATATTGCTTGGACCTACAGGTAACCCTACAGGTAAGCCTTAATCTAGGCTTACCTGTAGGTCAAAGTGGTTTGCAAGGGTTTACAACCACTTTAAAGTACCATTCAACCCCAGAACACAGAACCCAATAGGAAAAGTGTCACTTGCAACTTTAAGCAGGCTTCAGTGCTTGTTAGAAGTCTGCTGAAGCCTGCTAGCAGCTGCCAATCAACACTTCCATTAGGATCTGTGTTAAACATTAAGGCGTGGATCACACCTATGCAGTTTGCTTTTGATCCATTTCTGCAGTGCGTTTTGCTTATTTGCACATGGATTTTACACGCGTTCTTTGATACATTGTTTATGCTTTTTAAAAAGGAGGAGAGGTTTTTGTTGTTGGACAAATTAAAAACCATGAAAAAAAAAAAAAAATAGACACACACTACATTAGTTTCCACAGCCTTTCTACTGAAGTTTATTGAACTAAAAATGCACCCTTTTGCATTTAGAAAAACGCAGCAGCTGAAAAACATAGTTGTGAACGTGTCCCATAGGAAACCATGTTAAATGGACTGTAGTGTGTTTCTGCAAAGTGCAATAAAAAAAATAAAAAAAAAGTATTAGGTGTAAACCAGGTTTTACACACTGGGGTTGATATGTACTTTAAAAGTAAACAAATGTAAACATGGGGTTACGCAAAAACCCCGGGACTTTTAAGGTGTTGGGTATAATAAGTAGATATTAACCATGAATACATCGTAAAAAAAAAAAAAATACACACTTTTATTTTGATAACAAATTTTACAAAATTATTCACACACAGAAAAATAAAAATTGATTTTCCACAATGTTTTCAGATGGAAAGGAATAATGAAATTGTTAACATTTATCACTTTAGAGTATATGTCGAGTGGTATACTCTAAAGTGATAAATGTTAACAATTTCATTATTCCTTTCCATCTGTAAACATTGATGTGGATAATCAATTTTATTTTTCTGTGTGTGAATAATTTTGTAAAATTTGTTGTCAAAATAAAAATATGTATTTTTTACGATATATTCATGGCTAATATCTACTTATTATACCCAGCACTAGGTCAGTGATGGCGAACCTTGGCACCCCAGATGTTTTGGAACTACATTTCCCATGATGCTCAAATACACTGCAGTGCACGAGCATCATGGGAAATGTAGTTCCAAAACATCTGGGGTGCCAAGGTTCGACATCACTGGTCTAGGTTTACCCCGTTTGGTGTATGTACTTTAAAAGCTTCAACAAAGCTTGCTGAAAGCTCTACAAAATGGTTTGTGAAACCTTGCTGTTTACACTGCTCTTATACAAGCTGAGGGCCATGTGAAACAGGCCTTGGAGGGCCATTAGCTTCTACAGTGGCAGAAGTTCAGTAGCAAGAAGAGGGCCGGTTATCACTATACAAACAATGTCTACAGGATTCAGCTGCCTGCACATTGTGGGAAACCCTCCATTACAGGTAAGTTAGAGGATATTTTTTAAAGTGGTTTTAAACCCTTCCATATATCCAGTGAGGTGACTGGCCTCAAATGATACACAGAGATGAAACAAACCCTCCTACACAAGTTGTACCTGTCTATCTGCAGTCTTATCTTCTCTATAGCCGTTCAAAGTGCTGACCTTTAGCCCTTATTAACAACGAATGGAGGTTTGAACTCACACGATTTCAAACCAGCATTTTAATGCAAGTTCGAGGGCGACATGAAAGACATCTGTGCAGGTTTAGGCACAAATGTCTATTGAAATGGCTCCCGAAGTTGCCAAAAAGTAGTGCAGGAACTACTTTAGGAAATCGGTGCGGTGCTGCTTTGTTCGCGTCGCACCGACAGTGGGACAATGCCCTTTCCGGCAATAGGCTGAGATTTGACATGTCAAATCGTGCTGATATGAACAGGGGGCTAAGAGCTCAGAAAAAAAAAAAAAAAGAAAAAGGCAGAAAGCTGAAAATGAGGCGAGCACAGAGAGTTGATTGGAGAGAAGAGACACAACCCCCATCCACACAGTACACAGGAACAGAGCTGAGGTTGTCAATTTGAGCCCCCTCCCCTGTCATCATTTTCTCTTGGAGTCAGGAAAACTTTTCAGACGTGATTCATGCTGATAGCAGAGGAACAAAGCAGCAGACAGAAATAGCACTTAGTGCTCTTTATTGAGAAAAGTACACACTATAGAAGGATATGCTTTGTTTTTATCCTCATGTCTGAAGTTTACAACCACTGTAAGGCGATAGTAAAGGCGAGAGAGCGAGCGAGATTTTAGAGCTGCACAATTAGTCGTCAAGAAACGTTACTGCGATCTTGACTAAAGTGTTTCCCAATTCTTTCTATGCAAAGAATTCTATCTGCTCTGCTGAAGCCACAGCTGTCAAAAGAAAGGAAGGAAAAAAAAAAACACAGGCAGGCAGTCCATTAAGAATCAAAACATTCCTTATCTGTGGAACTTAAGTATAAACATTGTAACAATTTGTCAATGGAATAGACTTTGTGTGTAAGTGAAAAAAGTTTAGCACTAAACCTTTTTATGACATTTGTTGGTTTCAAGTTAAAATATTTTATTTATTTTTTTTGCTAGAAAATTACTTGAAACCCCCAATATTATATATATTTTTTAGTAGACACCCTAGAGAATAAAATGGTGGTTGTTACGATATTTTATGTCACACTGTATTTGTGCAGCAGTCTTTCAAATGCAATTTTTTATTTTTTTTTAATTAAAAAAAAAACACTAACCAGTAAAAAAGTTAGCTTTTTTTTTTTTTTTTTTAATAATGTGAAAGATTTTACGTCGTGAGAATTGTGGTCTTTTTAGTCTAAGCAAAAAATAAATAAATAGTGATTCTCATTTTGCCCAGAATCGTGCAGCTCGAATATAATTTTTATTTTATAATATATATATATATATATATATATATATATATATATATATATATATATTATACTTACCTCCTATGTGCAGGTCACTCAGCAGCGCTCCTGGCTCCTCCTCTTATTGAGTGCCCCCACGGAGAGCCGCATTCCATAGGGCCACTCATGCAAGCGCCCTCACGCGTCTTGCTGCTGCTTCCATTGACACAGAAAGCAGGACTCGGGCCCCCCCCATGTCACTAGATTTGATGGATATCAGCAGGAGCCAATGCTACTGCTATCAATCTATCCAATGAGGACCAGAGACAGCAAGCAGCTGCTGTGCTTGTTCTTGTCTCTGGAATGATCAGGTTCAGGTAAGGGGGACTGCTACATCACAGAAGGTTGTTTACCTTAAATGCACTAAAGGTGAAAAACACACTTTACAACCCCTTTAAGCTAAACTGCAGCATCAACCTTTCATATGATATATTTCCTGCAAGAAAGCGAGTCTTCACTTCCTGGGTTCACTTTATCTAGGTAACCACTTATGTCTTATCGTTACATTGCATTTTTATCAATGCCTTCACACAGACAAGAGTGCAGTAGTCAATCCTACAAAGCACAGTATATATATATTTTTTTTTTTAATAAAGCTATTTGGGGGGGGGGGGGGAGAGAAACACCCATGCAGATCATCATCATCAAACATTTTTGATGACATATTAGATATTACAAGCACTACATAATGGTTATCAAAGCCTGCTTTCACAGTTCTATTGAATTACCTCAAGGAAAGCCTTATTTAAAGACACAGACTTACCTCAAAGTGCAAGGGAGGTTCCGGTCTTCTGGGTCCTGGTCAGAGAAAGTTACAGACTTCAGCAGACTAATGATAAGTAATTGAAGGGTGTTTGGACTCCTCCTAAAACAATGCCCATAGAGCCTGTGACTAGAGAGGGGGTGGGGAGGGGGAGCTGAGGAAAGTGAGATTTTATAGAAGAGAAGCCTTTACCTTGTTTACTTAATTCTCCTCTTCCAGGTCTCTGACACCTCCTCCTGTCTTTCAGCCACTCTACAACCTCTGCCAGCTGTTTTCCTCCACTTTTAAGAAGTTCTCCTCCTTTTCAGCGCTCCCCTTTATTCTTTTCTTTCTACAGAGTCAGAAGGAAGCGCTGCACTCACTCCCCAACCGCCCTTCCCCCTCCTGCCTTACTTCCTCCCCGTGATGTCACGGCCACAGGTTTCCTCCCACCCTCGCTAAGGCGTTTCCTCAGAACCCAAGCCTTGAGTCATCCTGAATGATAGAGAAGGAGGAGCAAGCGCCGAAACTCACCATCGAGTTTGTTGTGCAGTTCGCCAGTCCTCCAGCCTGTAGAGAGCTGAGATAGAGCGTCTCCTGTTTCCGCCGCTCTGACGAAACGATTATGCGTATCTAGTTGAAGAGATGGCGGGAGAGGGTGAAGTAATGGCAGAGGCAGGGTGAGTGTGGGAGGATGTACAACAACGAAGCAATACTGGACTTGTTTAAATACTCAGTCTTGTGGGAGACGCTAAAGTAGAACTAAAGGCTAAACTTTTTTTTTATTATTTTGTTTTGGATAAAATGAGGAGGGATTGGATTTTTTGCTGTCTGAGCCCCGCTAAGGGACATTAACCCTCTCTAGATGTCTTGTTTACAGTTATTAATTCCAAATTATGTGTTGTCACCGGAACAGGAAGTATGGGGTAATCTTTCAGTGGGGACACTCATTTTGAAGGGCTATCATTCCACTTCCTGTTTTGACTATGGGATAAGAAATAAAGAGAAATCTCCCTAATAGCACACAGATGGCAATAAAAACTGACAGGGCTTTATCCAAAATGGAGTTTTACCCTTAGTTACACACACAAGTAGTTTGATGTGAGATCAGGATCCCCTTTCTTTAGTGTTTAGCAATCTTCTTTTATATATATATATATATATATATATATATATATATTCTCTCCTTCTATAAGTGCTGATGCCATTACAAGTCTATTTCATCCACATTTCTAATAGTGTTTTATGTCATAATGTACAAAAATATTTTTTTTATTAACCACTTGCATACTGGGCACCTTTACCCCCCCTTCCTGCCTGTGCCAATTTTCATCACACATTGACAAATGTGTGGTCATGCGACGCTGTACCCATATTACATTTTTATCACTTTTTTTTTCCCCATACAAATAGAGCTTTCTTTTGGTGGTATTTTACTACTTCCAGAGCACATTTACTGCAGTGCGGAACAATGTATCTGTACGTTCGCTCCTTTCTGGTCTGGGGGTGAACGCTGCCGGCAACCTGCTCCTGCTGTGATAGGACACAGCAGGCTCCAATCAGCGGGCCGATGGCTGCCTGCGATCGTTCATGGGACAGAACGGTGGTCTGCCTATGAAAGCAAGGCATCACAGAGGAAGAGAGAAATCGGTCTCTCCCTAACCCTCTCTGCCCCTGAAGTTAACCCATTCCTTGCCAGTGTCAGTGCATTTTTTTTTTTATATATATATATATAGCACTGTTCACTGTATTGGTGTATTCGGTCCCAAAAAGTGTAATTTAGTGTTTGTCCACCTCAAAGCGCTGATCTTTACTAGTAAAAAATAAATAAGTCCCTACGTTTATTCCATTGTTTGTAGACATGATAACTTTTGCGCAAATCCATATATACCCTAATTGGGATTTTTTTTCTACAAAATATGTAGCAGAATACATATTGGCCTAAATTTATGAAGAAATGAGATGTTTCACATATTTTTATTGGATGTGTGTTATAGCAGAAAGTAAAAAATATTGTTTTTTCTTTTCTTCTTTTTCTTTTTTTTTTTTTTTTGTCTTTTTCCAATTTGTTGCTTTTTTTTTTTTTTTGTTTATGGTGCAATAATTTAAAGCTGCAGAGGTAATAAAATACCACCAAAAGAAAGCTCTATTTGTAGGGAAACAAAGGATATAAATTTTGTTTGGGTACACTGGACCACACATTTGTCAGTTAAAGTAACACTGTGTACTGCTGTATCTCAAAAAAATGGCCTGGTCATTAAGAGGTTAAATACTTCCGGGGCTGAAGTGGTTAATCATCACTGGGGTTTTTATCTTTAGATTTTAAGAAAAAAAAATATTTTTCTTTGTTATAAAATTTTGCAAACAGGTCATTTTTCTTCTTCACTGATGTGCGCTGATCAGGCTACACTGATAGTGGGCCCTGATTGGCAGCACTGTTGGAACTGCGCATGAGGAAAGGATCGCCGATAACCGACTTCTGTTTACACCCGTGATCAGTTGTGATTGGACACAGCTGATCACATGGTAAAGAGGCGCTGATTGGCTATTTACCTCAGGCCTCTTTCACACGGTCGATCCATTCAGGTCCGCCTGTCCATTTTTTTTAGGCGGACATGAACAGATGCTCCATAGACCTCTATGGTGCGTCGAATGTCAGCGGTGACATGTCCGCTGACATCTGACCCACTCCGATCCAAAACATACTTTTCCATCCATCATTTGATCGGGTGATGATGGACTCTGCAGTCTGTCGTCATCTGATCTCCTATAGGGGAGAGTGGCGCTCTGGCAGGTCCATCCCTGCACAGTGTGTAGGGACAGACCTGTCATCTTCCTGCTCAAAGGAGCGATCCCCACGGGGCAGATCATCACGGATCCATCCCGTGTGAAAGAGGCCTAAATCTGATCAGCAGTGTCCACAGGACAGAACTAGCCGGCTCAGCTGTAACCTGTTACATATTCAGGTTGTAGAATGTTAAAAATTTCTCGCCCCCCCCCCCCCCCCCCCCACCCCCCGTTAAAATGTGAACTTATTCTTTACAGTATGCCTGAACCCTTACCTTCTAAAACAACTCATTCAGTTTAAAAAAGAAAAAAAAAATTATAAACACATCCCCCCCCCCATTATTTATAAGTGATCACATACCTTCTTTTCTCAGCTATGTAGGAGCTGGGGTAGGAGAAACAGCAGTGCACTGGTCTTTCCAGTGAATGACTGTGCGGGGGGGGGGGGGGGGAGCACCTCATTGATCAGCACACAATGTGTTCCCAACACAGCTGAAGAACTGACCATGATGGCTCTTTAATAGGAAAGCAGAGGGGCTGTCAGGAACAGGGATTTTACACAAAGGAAGCAATAAAAAGAGAACAGGATACTTTCTCTTTTGTTCATTGACGGACACAGCACCATTAATCTTGTCCTTAGGGTTATATCACCACCTTCAGGGACTCAGCACCATAAATCTTGACCTTAGGGTTATATCCCCACCTTCAGGGGAGGACTAGGCAGAACATGTAAAAACACCAAAACTGCCCAGGGGGGGGCGGTCCTACTGGCTATAACCCCTAACTCTGCTTCCAGCAGCTCAGTTTCTTTCTACCTAGTGTAAAAGGACCTGGCTCCCTGTGGGGACCATTGGTCCTCTGGATTTTTTTTCCTTTTTTTTTTTTTCTGCTTTTTGATTCCTGAGATCTACAATCAACAGCTGGGCTGGGTGAATGGCTGGGTAATATAGAGTCTGGTAGTCTCCCCAGCCTGGCCATCGAGCATGAGCAGACCCTATCTATGCGCTGGGTCGGCTACGACATGCCACATCTAGTCCAGGGGAGGCCGGTGAGCTATATGCTCCGGGGCACCCATATGACCGGGCTACTGCTGTCCGAGTCAGTGTGCCATGGCCGACAGCCACCTCCTATACTGTTCGTGTGATGGGTCTGTCCATGGAAGGGGTAAGTACGGTTCCACCTATCTCGGCAGGATGGAGCAGCTGGGCATTCCCTGGGAGGTCTACTAGGGGATCTCTCACTCGTATCGGGGGTGTGGTGCACATACCTGGCCGGGGGTCCTCTGAGGGATCCCGAGTCCTGGCCGGGGGCTGTGCTGAGTGGGTTGGTGGTCCGCTCATTTTCTCCCTGTTTTTAGGCCGTTTTTTCATGTCTGTGTGTTTGCCATGTGCAGTCTGGCCGCCGCGCCAACCGCTGCCATTTTTTTTGTTTCACTCTAGCGCTGGGTGGCTGTTTCAGTCTGGAACAGCGCAAAACTGACACAGAGCACCTTGTGGATAGCGGCAGCACAGCACACTACCTGGGTCAGGGTGGTGAGTCCTACGGGGGGCCCCTCAGTCTGTGGCAGCTAGGAGGGTGGGATTTTGTTGTGGCTTGCCTTAGGTCCCTAAGCAGGGACAGGCGAAAGTGGGTCAGCATGGTGTCAGAAGCTGGAGCTTCTTCCCCAGACATCCCTGTTACTGCAACTGGCTCACCTGCACATGCGGTGCCTATGGACAATTTGTCGGCGGTCCTGGAGTCCTTTGGTGACAGGTGGCCCCTGCTCTGACGTGTCAGAGGATGCGGACCAGGACCGTTCAAACAGATGACTCGGTGTCCGGGTCAGCACAGGGAAAAACGCTAGTAGGAGCCCTTATCACAGCGGTGCTGGATACTCTAAAGATAGAGGATACGGCGGGGGCATCTGCGAGGGTGCCGTTCCCTTTTGGGTCCCACAAGCCGGCCCGCACTGCTAAGGTGTTTCCCTACCTAACTTATTTGATACGTTTATTTACAAGGAACGGGGCAGCCCACAGCAGGCCTTTTCAGTCCCGAGATGGATGGCGGTGCGTTACCCCTTTAAGGAGATTTTCCTGAAAAAATGGTCATCTCCTCCGGTCATTGACCCCCTGGTATCCAGGTTGAAAAAGGTAACCACGATTCCGGTGGAAGGGACTGCCTTCAAAGATCCGGAGAACAAAAGGGCTGAGGCGGTTGCCTGGTCCATGTTTACGGTGGTTGGGTCAGCGTTGTGGCCATTGTTGGCCATGGCCCTGGTGTCACAGACACTTACTGAATGGGCTAAGTTATTGCGCCGTGATTTGGAGAAGCAACAGGTTTCCCTGGTCTGCGTGGTAACTGGCAGACCAGTTGGTGCAGGGCCTAAAATATGTCTGTGATACGGCCCCTTTGCTTTCTAGCGCCTCAGTATTAGCTGTGGTGCTACGTCGCCTGATTTGGCTTAAATTCTGGTCTGTGGACCAGACTTCTAAGAAAGGGCTGGCGGGTTTGCCCTTCCAGGGGGAGAGGCTATTTGGAGTCTCGCTGGATGATATTATTAATGTTACTGGGGAGAAGAGTACATTGTAACCACAATCCAGAAAGGATAAGGAGCCACACCATAGGCAAGGACCCTCATTTTCTGCTCAGAAGCAGATTTTTCGTCCACCCAGGTTGGCAGGTAAGCGTTCCCAGTCCGACAAGGTGCCCGCTGAGGGACAAAGGCGTCCCTGGTTTCGCAAGCCAAACAAGCCTGCGAGTAAATCTGTTGCCACATGAAGGTTTGCCACTGCCCGACTTTCAGGTGGGGGTTAGCCTTCAGGAGTTTGCAGCTCAGTGGACTTCCCTTCTTTCCAACCAGTGGGTCTGCAAACTGGTTTCTTCAGGTTACAAGATAGTTTCTTTCTTGTCCACCAAACAGATTCTTTTTTTTTTTTTTTCCCCTCCAATCTTCATCTTCCGGCTCGTTGGGAGGCCCTGTTTGGGGCAGTACAGGACCTGCTGCTGTGTGGGGTGATAATACCTGTACCGACGCCGGAAAGGTTTCAGGGATTTTAATCCAATCTGCTTGTAGTCCCAAAAAAGGAAGGGGTCCGTCCGGTCCTGGATCTCAAGGCCCTCAACGGCTTCGTGAAAGTACAAAGGTTCAGGTTGGAATTGGTTTGTCCGTGGTCACTGCACTCAATCTGCCTCAGAATTAAGGGAGCATGTGGCGATCACCATTCAGACTCTCCGGGAGTTTGGTTGGGTGTGGAACCTCCAGAAGTCGGTGTTGGTGCCGACTCAACACCTGGAGTACTTGAGCTTGATTCTGGACTCCTCAGAGGCGAGAGTCTTTCTCCCCTCAGACAAGCTGCAGACTCTTCAAGCTATGGTGAAGTTGTTGGTGTCCCGCAGGTGGTCTTCGCTGCGTTTTTGCATGCGAGTTCTGGGCCTCATGGTAGCCACTTTCGTGGTGATACCGTATATTCTCTATATCTCTCTTGATCGCATATGCAATTGCAGCATAAACATGTAATAAAAAGGAATGAGACATTTAAAATGGTGTAGTCATCTATTGCATAAAATAATATAAAAAAAAACGTTAACCAAAAGAAAACTAATCTAAATCACACTACTGGAAATAAAGGTAAAGACCTGCAATCTGCAGCTGCAGGAGCATCCCATAGTAGATCATACAGTGGGGAAAATAATTCCCCTGCAGATTTTGTAAGTTTGCCCACCTATAAAGAAATTAAGGGTCTATCATTTCTATCATAGGTGTATTGATAGAGACAGAATATTAACAAAAAAAACACAAAACAAATGCTATAAATTAAGTTGCAGTTCAGTGAGTAAAATTAAATATTTGATTTCCAAGTAAAACATGACTTAGTACTTTGTGGAGAAACCCTTGTTGGCAAGCACAAAGGAAAGACCTTTTTTTCTAGTTGGTGACCATTTTTGCACACATCTCAGGAGGGATTTTGGTTCACTCTTCTTTACAGATCTTCTCTAAATCCTTAAAGTTTCTTGGCTGTCTCTTGGCAACTTGAAGTTTCAGCTCCCTCCATAAATTTTCTATAGGATTAAGGTCTAGAGATGGACAAGGCCACTCCATGACCTTAAGGTGCTTCTTCTAGAGCCACTCAATTGTTGCCTTGGTGGTAAGTTTTGAGTCCTTGTCATGCGGGAAGATCCATCTTCAGTGTTCTGGCTGGGTGGGTTCTGAGGGAAGCAGGTTCTCTTCCAAGATTTTACAATACATGGCCACATCCATTGGCCCCTCAATGCGGCAAAATGGACTGTACCCTTTAGCAGAGTAACAGCCCCAAAGCTTAATGTTTCCACCTCTGTGCTTAATTGTAGTGATAGTGTTCTTAGGGTCGTAGCATTTTTCTACTCAAAAGATTCAAGGGTAGTTTGGAGCAGGCATGAATATTCTTTCAGACGGTAAATAAGTGGGGATAGGTTATTGACAATGTAGGTTTCTAAAGGTAATTGAACTTCTAGGGCTTTATCCAAGAACACAGCTGCAATCTGCTAGATATAGAAGTATATTATCGCCATAGAGCAGGGATATGCATTTAGCGGACCTCCAGCTGTTGAAGAACTACAAATTCCAAGACTGACAGCCACATGCATGACACCCAGAGGCATGATGGGACTTGTAGTTTTGCAACAGCTGGAGGTCCGCTAATTGTATATCCTTGCCATAGAGTGAGTTTTTATCCTCCAAGGTGTAAATCCAAAAACCCTGAACAGCAGGATCTGTCCTTGACAAGGCCGCTAGTTGCTGTATAGCGATGGCAAACAGGGGCGACAAAGGGCATCCCTGTCATGTGCCCCAGCCAGTACCAAATGGATCAGAAATCAAAGCATTGACTCATATACAGGCCACAGGTCTACAGTATAATAACCTATCCCAAGCAATGAATTTGTGTCCAAAACCCAGCCGCCCAAGGACCGCAATATGGCCATTCGCCTAGAATCACTAGCCTTTATGTGTGTCTAATAACACTACAACTCGAGTATCAGGGGTATATTGGTTTGTAAAATAGAATAGACGGAAGAGGTTAATAGCCGTTGCATGCCCTGTATGAAACCAGTTTGCTTCCATTAATAATGGAAGCTATTACGTTATTCAACCTCCTAGCCAAAATCTTGGCTTGCTTAAGTATGTTAGCTGTAACATTGTCAAAAAGCTTATACAGTTCCTGAATCTCAGCAAAGAGGTTTCAGTTGATATTCACTGTTTGTTCCTAATCTTTGGCGGTGACTTTCACTTTGAATGCTCTGCTATAACTTCAACCCATCTGTGTTACAGATCTGGATCACAGAACAGTTCAGGAGGCAGCAGTGGTGATATGGCTGTAAAGAAAAAGAAAGGTCAGATAATGTAATGTTTCTTGCTAATTGTAGAGGTTTACCACATGTTAATTGTTGGAATACTCTTAGTAGCTAGATGACATTAAAATTAAATTTTTCAGGTATTTACCAAAACATATTCAAACTATAAACTTGCATTACAGGGAGGGGGAGAGAGAAAGGGGGGAAGGAAAAGGGGGATTTTTCAGCGGTGCTAAATATGATGAAGCTTCAACAAAATATACTAAAAATTCATAATAATTTATTAATATACATTAAAAAGCCCTGTGGCATCACATGTAATACACAAAAATAAAGAGAGCAGTATACACATTACTAGTCGACAGTAGGAATCCCAGAGGCAAAAGATGACTGGCTGACAGCACTTGTTCCCAACATGTTTCGCAATAAGCTTCCTCAGGGGAAATGTGCAACTAACAATAGATTTAATACAAAAGTTTTTTAGTATACAAAAACGACAAGCAAAATTTATTACAAAATACATATCAGTATAAGATGAAAAATACATATAATGACCCCAGTGTGTGAGATCTAACAAAATGGCGCTTACCGCCTATCGCCAGGCAGGCCGCATACCGGGAGTCGACAACGGTGGAGAAAATTTGCAATCACCGGGACAAATAAAGGGCCGCCAAACCCTATGGAGGGCATAGATGGGGGTAAGCCAGTGCTAAGGAGATAAGTAGATGAGAGGTGAATGGGGCAGAGCGATATAACAAGAAATGCAAAGAATAGGAACTTAAGAAACTGCACAGATTGAAATAAGATTGATATTAATATATAATCGATAATAAAATAACCTCAGTTATATGAGGAAAAAGGGCGAAAACCTCAATAGAAAAGTGCATTGAAACACAGGGAATATATGCTGACATAGGGAATGAATATTAATATATAAAATAACAAAAGGAGTATTGAATGAGTATAATAGATACAATGCTGAAAAAATAAATGAATGGACAGAAGGTAGATTGAAATTCAAACTATAGTTGTATAATTGATACGGGCTGAAAGTGCACAATTAATTTAAGGGTATGTATATCCAAATCAAAGTAAGGGTTTAGGAATTACAGCTCTTAAGAATAGCCTTCCCGTTTTTCAAGGGACCAAAAGTAATGGGGGATATTACGATGTCCACTGACGTCAATGCTGGGGGTTATTTATGCGTCCTGATACCTGCGTTGGGGGTTATGTCGTCTGGCACCAGTGCTGGGGTTGTTAATACATCCACTGACAGTAATGCTGGGGGTTATTACTAGAGGTTGACCGATATATCGGCCGATATTTGCCGTTTTTTAATTAATCGGCATCTGCCGATTGAGCTGATAAAAAGGCAGATTTAGAACTGCAAGCGCTACTTGGAAATGACTTCTGTAATAGAAGTCAATGCAAGTTGCCTGAGTCTTTATAGAAGCCACTTGTTTCCTCTCTGGGCAGTCTGCCAAGAAAAGAGCAAAAAGATACAATGTTTACACTTGAATGAATGAACTCAACTCTGTGTAGAAGTTCTCAGTTTAACCATTTAAAGACTAACTCTTTTCTGACACTTGTTGCTTACAAGTAAAAGTCCTGTATTTTCTTCCAGAAAATCACTTAGACCCCCAAAAAATTATATATATATTTTTTTTTTAGCAGAGACCCTAGGGAATAAAATAGCGGTTGTTGCAATATTTTATGTCACACGACATTTGTGCAGAGGTCTTTCAAATGCAATTTTTTTGGAAAAAAAAACACAAAATTATAAAAAAAAAAAAAAAAAACCCCTAAAACAGTAAAGTTAGCCCATTTTTTTTCGTCCAAAAGTTTTGACTACCTGTTTTTATTTTATAGGCTGCTTTCACACTGGAGCAGGCAGGCGTTGATGGTAAAACGCTGCTAGTTTTAGCGGCGCTTTACCATCATTTTAGCGGTGCTATTCGGCTGCTAGTGGGGCGCATATAATCCAGCTAGCGGCCGAGGAAGTGGTGCCCATTAATATCAATGGGCAGGAGTGGTGGAGAAGCGGTATACACCACTCCAAAGTGCCGCTTGCAGGACTTTTTTTTTTAACATCCTGCCAGCGCATCGCCTCAGTGTGAAAGCATTCTGTCTTTCACACAGACTGCAGGGGAGCCGTTTTGCAGGCACTTGACAGGAGCTATTTTTAGTCCAAAAACGCCCCAGTGGGAAAGGTGTCTGTTAGGTTTTATGAGATGAAGGGGGATAAAAAAAATAAAAATAAAAAAAATCGGCCTAACATATCAGCCCAAAAAAATCGGCATCATATATCGGCCATCGGCCACCATGATTTCTAAATATCGGCATCGGCCAGAGGAAAAACTCATATCGGTCTACTTCTAGTTATTACCACATACGCTGATACCTGTTTTGGAGCTTATTGTAGCATCCGCTGGCACCAATGTTGGGAGGTTCTATAGCGTCCCCTGACACCAATGCTGGGGGTTATAATTACAGTCACTGACATATATGTTAGGGGTAATTTAATTTGAGTTTATGGGCGGAATTAGGGGTAGGGGTTGGGTAATTGGTGGCGAGTAATTCTTAGCCCCTGTGCACATGGTCGGACATTCCAACGGAAAATGTCCGATCGGACCGTGTTGTCGGATGATCCCACCGCGTGACGGGGTTCTATCTGACTTTTTCCGTTGGAATGTCCGACCAACAAAGTTTGGGAGCTGGATATAAAATTTTCTGACAACAAGATCATTTGTAGAGCATTCCGATCGGACAAAGTGCCACGCATGCTCAGATCAAATTACGAGACCAAAGCTATTGGCTACTAGCCTGAATGTAGTCCCATCGTAACGAACGCCATCACGTTCCGAACGATCGGATTTTCTGACAACTTTGTCCGACCTTGTGTACAAGGGCTTTAAGGCCTGGCTAGCAGCTCAGGACTTGAAATTTTGAGCCCTGATATAGCGTATACAATTGCGACACAAGTTGTATTTAAATGTTTTTAAAAATCAGCTTTCCTTTTCAGTCTGCAGCCACTGTCATTTTCTAAAAATGCTGCAATATGGCTACCTGGAGGTGTTTTTCACTCAGATGGTGTACAGAACACCCACCCAGAAACATAATTTCCTGCTTTTGTGATTGGCTCACCAATTTTCCCAGATGTCTGCACTAGGATACAATTCAGATTTCAGGCATCCCCTGCAACAAAGTCCTTTTTGGTGAGATACTCCCAATAGGAAATCACGTCTAAAGTGATGAAGGCCCAGCAGCTTTTTTCATTAGTGTCCTGCAGGTACTGCAGCTGATTGATAATTATGAAACTACTCCCATTAGACCTACGTGATAATTCACTCCCACATTTAAACGAACACACAGTGATTTCTTCAGAATAACAAAAGGTAGGAATCTGCAACAAAGTTTAAAATCCCTGCAATGTACATAGATCACCCAAGGGTTGTGGGGGTAGATGTTGGTTTTTTTTTTTTTTTTTTTTTCTCGCTCTCCGAAAGTGGAGTTACTCTTTAAAGCGGACTTCTACCCATTTTATGCACTCTGAATGGTATCCCCTGATCTTGTCCTTTTTCCAATGCAAATTCGTTTTTCTAAATGGAAATACCTTTTTTATTTTCTTCTTTATCCTGCACTTTCGGCAGTCCCTGCCTAGGCAATTGCATCACTAGGCATTTTCATAAGGGTTCCTGAGATAGCGGAGTCATGTATCCCAGGAGTCCATGCAAATCACCTACTGCCGAAATCTCGTGTTATTTTATGGCAGGAAATGACGCGAATGAAAGGAGTTAGGCGCCATTTTCTAAGCACTGCATCTGCCGGGAGGAAGTATAGGAGATCTGTTTGGACCAGTGAGTATGTGGCGTGTGTGTTCTTAAAAAAAATAAAAATAAAAAAATGTGGACTGCGGGCACAGTTTCCTGGCTCTCCTTCCTGACAGGTAGCCGCACAACAGCATACGGGAGATCGGGAGGTTCTTGCTGGTTAGCCAGCTGCACAGAAATCCTGGAAATGAAGACAGAAGGGCTTCAGATGCCCACAGCTAAAATGCAAAGTGTTTTGGGGGACTGCAACTCTGCTTTAAGCTAGAATGTGGTGGAAAATCCAGTCTGTCACCAAAACCCAGTTAAAGTTAATTCTTCCAATGCAGACACCTGGTCCAAGTGGGTAATTCTCCTTGTCTTGCAAACATTTAGTCCTAGCTTTCTGCTGTCTCCAGGGGAGGAAGTGCAGTAGAATCTTTCCACTAGGACATCTAAACATTTTTTTAAAAATAAACCTACCAGGCTTTTAACAAGTGAGAAAAAAAGTTTGGCTGTACATAACAAGTGTATCTGTTATTAGGACTGCAACTAACGATTATTTTCATAATCGATTAGTTGGCCGATTTATTGTTTAGATTAATCGGTTAATAACCTTAAAAAAAAAAAAGTGGTGTATAATTTAGTTAAGATGTAAAGTTTTAAAAAAAGGCAATGTATTCCTAAATATCGCCTATGCAGTGGTAAATATAAATAACCAACTATATGATTAAGGAGTAAAATCTTTAACCGACTCTGAGAATAACAGTCAGAAGAGATATACTGTATTTATATACTATTAGAGGTTGAATCTGGTAAATATCATCAGACTCGGATCAAATTTTTTTTGTTTAGAAACAAAAAAAAAAAGTTAGGCTGTTTTGCATTTTTTCAAACAGAACTGTAATATATGCTGGTCATACTAAAACATTTTGAGAATATCCGTTCGATGTTTTTTTTTTTTTTTTTTAATCGTTATTGGGGTCAAATCGACATTTTTCTTCAACCACAGTGAAAGGAAAATTTAGAAACAATAGAAAACTTCTTGGTCAAAGGAATTTTCAGACAGTGTATGTGGTTTTTGTTCAGAAATTAGATTAATTTTAACCGCTTCAGCCTTGGAAAAATTTACCCCCTTCCTGACCAGAGCCCTTTTTGTGATTCGGCACTGTTTCGCTTAGGCCGCGTACACACGGGCGGACTGTTCACCCAACTTTGTTCGTCAAAAATCCGACAAACAGTCCGCTCAAAATTTGCATGAACGGACTTGACCACACACGATGAACGAACAGTCCGCTGAAAGCGTACGCGATGATGTGAACGGCAAGTACGACGGGACGAGAAATTCGACGTCCAATACACTGCAATGCAACCTTCGCCGTGTAAATCCTTTCTGAGCATGCGCGAAACTTAGTTTGTCGAACAAGCCTACACACGAGCGGACTGTCCGCTGAAACCAAGTTTCAGCGGACTGTCTTACGGAAATTCCGAAAAACTTTGTTCGTCAGACTGTCCGCTGAAACTGTCCGCTGAAGCCCACACACGAGCGGACTGTCCGCTGAAACACTGTTCAGCGGACAGAGTTGGGCGAACAGTCCGCCCGTGTGTACGCGGTCTTAAACTGACAATTGCGTCGTCGTGTGACGTTTCACCCCGAAAAAAATTACGTCCTCCCCCCCACAAATAGAACTTTCTTTTGGTGGTAAACAAGGTCCACAGTTTAGGCCGATATGTATTCTTGTACATATTTTTGGTAAAAAAAAATTGCAATAAGTGTATATTGATTGGTTTGCGCAAAGATTATAGCGTCTACAACATATGGGTATAGTTTTATGGAATTTTTATTATTTTATTTTTTTTCATTAGTAATGGCGGCGATCTGCATTGTGTGTTGTTGTTGTTGTTGTTGTTTTTTTTTTTATCGTGACTATAACATTATGGCGGACACATCGGACACTTTTGACGCTATTTTGGGACCATTGTCATTTATACAGCGATCAGTGCTATAATAATGCTCTTATTACTGTGTGAATGACACTGGCAGGGAAGGGATTAAACACTAGGGGGGGCGATCAAGGGGTTGTGTGTCCTAGGCAGTGATTCTAACTGGGGGGGGTTCCACTCGCATGACGGCGATCTCTGCTCCTGATGACAGGGAGCAGTGATCTCTGTCATGCTGCTAGGCAGGACAGGGAAATGCCCCTGTTCTTCTGCTGCTCTGTGGCACGACCGCTGGGACACCGGCGGACATGGAGTCTGTGTGACTCACAGGCACGGTGACAATGTACGCGGTGGGCGCGTGCCCGTTAGCCCCTCCAATTAAAGGGGGTGTACATGTACGCCCATTTGCCCACCACTGCCATTGTGCCGACGTATATCGTGGTGCAGCTGTCAGCAAGTGTTTAAAACAGAATGTTAAAAGCAAGTGAAAATTTAAAACCTTCTTTCAGTCAGCGAATATAAAAAGATTTTTCCCATGATGATTCTCATCTGAAAATTGATCCGTGTGGCTAGCATAAGGCGGTACACACCTATGCAGTTTGCTTTTGATCAGTTTATGCAGTGCTTTTTGCTGTGCGTGTTGATTTTTGCACACATGATTTTGCTGCGATTGGCATTTTTTGCTTTTTTTTTTTTATTTTTATTTATTTTTTTGTCCAATTTGTTGTTGGGCAGATTAAAAAAAACAAATTGCTGCAAAAACACACTACATGCTATTTCTGCAGCTTCTCCACTGAAGTATTTTGAACCAAAAAAGCACTGTTTTGTATTAAAAAAAATAAAATAAAAAAAGTCCTTGAACCTTTCCAAATACGCAGGTGCATCCCTGCAAAAAGCACCAAAAACACATTGGTGAGAACCAGGCTTAAGACATTTAGTAACATAATGGTGTTTAAAAAAAAAAGAAGCCCTTCATAGTATAAAAAGAGCAAATAATCGCTACTGTAAGGGGTACGTTTTATAAAGGGCTTAATTTAGTCTTTATAACCCTGTTATGTTACTGGCCGATTAATCGATTATGAAAATAGTAATTGATTTCATAATCGATTAGTTGTCGATTAATTGTTTCGGCCTGAATTCTTATCACTGTCCAATAGGGGATGCTCCACTGTCATTCTGGCCTTATGGCTGGGATATAGTATCCCTGCTGGTAGGGGGGTATTCTTCAGTAAGATGTGGGTCAGGAATATTTCCCTGGTGTGGAGTAGGGCTGCAACTAACGATTATTTTCATAATCGATTCGTTGGCTGATTATTGTTTCGATTAATTGATTCATCGGTTAATAACCTTAAAAAAAAAAAGTAGGTCAAATTGACGTTAATTTTAAATCACAGTGATGGGAAAATTTGGAAATAATAGAATACTTCTTGGTCAAAGGAATTTTCAGACAGCGTATGTGTTTTTTTTGTTCAGAAATGAAGTGAAAATTTCAAACAAAATTCTTTCAATGTATGAATGTACAAAGATTTTTCATCTGAAAAATGATCGGTGTGGCCAGCATAATGCTCGGTACACACCTATGCAGTTTTTGCTTTTGATCTGTTTCTGCAGTGCTTTTTGCTGTGCGTGTTGATTTTTGCGCACGTGATTTTACTGCAATTTCTGTTTTTTGCATTTTTTTGGGGGGCAGATTAAAAAACACAAATTTCTGCAAAAACACATTACATTCTTTTCTGCAGCTTCTCCATTGAAGTATATTGAACCAAAACAAGCACAGTTTCGCGTTGAAAGTCCCTGACCCCTTCCAAATACGCAGCGGCTGAAAAAAAGCACAGATATGAACGTGTCCCATAGGAAATTAGCCCTTTATAGTACAAAAAAGCAGATAATCACTACAGGAAGGGGTTCATTTTATTTTTTTTACTGTAGAACAGTGAAAATAATATTTACAGTAGTGATTATATTTTTATACTATAAAGGGCTCATTTTAGTTTTTAACCCCATTATGTTACTGGCCGATTAACCACTTGCCGACCGCCGCACGACGATGTACGTCGACAGAATGGCACGGGCAGGCATATGGGCGTACCTGTATGTCCCTGCCTTCCCGCGGGTGGGGGACCCGATCGGGGGCCCCCCCCCCCCCCCCGGTGCCTGCGGCGGTCGGTATTCGTTCGGGAGCGATCCGGGATGAGGGGGCGGCCATTCATTCATGGCCACCCCCTCGCGATCGCTCCCGACGAATGGAAATCCTTCGTGACATCACTTCCTCTCCTGTAATGTAAACACAGGAGAGGAAGTGATGTAATCTCTCCTCCGTGTCGGTATTTTTCGTTCCGACACCGAGGAGAGAGGATCGGTGAGTTGCACCAACACGACACTTCACAGTAGAACATGCCAGGCACACTCACACCCCCCCTTTACCCCCTGATCACCCCCCCCAATTACCCCTGCCCCCCCAGTCACAGTGACACCAATGCATTTTTTTTTTTTTTGCATTGGTGTCATTTGTGACTGTAATAACTGTTAGGGCAGTTAGGGTTAGCCCCCTTTAGTTCTAATGTACCCCCCTAACCCCCCAATAAAGGTTTAACCCCGTGATCACCCCCCGTCGCCAGTGTCACTAAGGCTGGGTTCACATTGCAGCGGTTTATGAGAACGGATGTGATTCGCACCGCACTGCAGTGCAAATCACATCCGATCTCTGCGATTCGAGTTCAGCCATTCGCCGCACCCGCCGCAAATTCGCACCGGACCCTTTTTTTGGTCCGCAGCAGAATCGGATCGCATGGGTGTTCACACCATGTGATCCGAGTTTGCAGATTGCACTGCGATATGCGAACTGATCTGGGGGTGTCATTAACATTTCACTGACACTCCCAGCAGTTCGCATAGGGCAGTGTGAACTGCCGCCGGGAGGCATGCGATGCGGGAACCCGCCGCGGATTCGTGGCGTTCCCGCATCGCTCCAGTGTGAACCCAGCCTAATAAGCGATCGTTTTTCTGATCGCTGTATTAGTGT
>NW_027507718.1:125039180-125054180 GCF_037356315.1 Lithobates pipiens | reverse complement strand
GTAATTTTATGGGAAATTCCATTGTCCTGGTACTCCAGGGCCTTCAAAAGTGTAATAGGTGGATGAGAAATGAGATGCGTAATTTTTGCTCGTAGAACGTCTGAAGGTACTACATCAATGTTGGTGCTCTGTATGTGGCCAGGCTGTGTAAAAGCCCTACACATGTGGTATCGCCGTACTCGGGAAGAGTAGCAGAATGTATTTTGGGGTGTAATTTGTTGTATGCATATGCTGTGTGTGAGAAATAACCTGATAATATGACAATTTAGTAAAAAAAAATAAAAAAAATAAAAAATCTTCATTTTGCAAAGAATTGTGGGAAAAAATGACAACTTAAAAAAACTCACCATGCTACTTACTTAATACCTTGGGATGTCTACTTTGTAAAAAGGGGTCATTTGGGGGGTATTTGTACTTTCCTGACTTGTTAGTGTCTCAAGAAATGAGATACACCTGATGTACTGAAGGCCTGATCAGATGTGATCAATTTTCAGCGATTGGCACCATAGTTTGTAGACTCTATAACTTTCACAAAGACCAAATAATATACACTAATGTGGGTTATTTTTACCAAAGATATGTAGCAGTATAAATTTTGGCCAAAATTTATGAAGAAAAATTACTAATTAGCAAAAATTTATGACAGAAACTAAGAAAAAGGCATTTTTTTTCACAAAATTTACGTTTTATTTTATTTATAGCACAAAAAATAAAAAACCCACTAGTGATAAAATACCACTAAAAGAAAGCTCTATTTGTGTGGAAAAAAGGACGCAAGTTTCATATGGATACAGTGTTGTATGACTGAGTAATTGTCATTCAAACTGTGAGAGCGCTGAAAGCTGAAAATTGGTCTGGTCAGGAAGGGGGTGTAACTGCACTGTACTGAGGTGGTTAAACACCCGTGTTGACCTCTGAATAGTGATGCACAGTGGATTGCTTTAGCACAGACTAAAAATCATTCAGGAGGCAATAATATTGCCTCCTGAATGCCTGGCAGTTTATTTTTTATTTTTTTTATAGTTGAATGGGGTTTTTCAATGGAAATACTACCTTGCAACTGTGAGCCTACCATTTAGCTAGTAGTTGTGATGCTCCCTTAGTCACTACAGTGGCTCATGTGCGGCAGCGGTACTGCCCACGGAATGTGGCGGGAAGTACCACAACATTTGTACAACCCCTTACAGCTGCCTTTGCATTTGTATTGCTCCTGAACTGCAACTACAAAGCCGAACTGTTAAAAAAAAAAATGCCTTAACCACTTCTCATCCGCCTGCCGTACATATACTGTGGCAATGCGGCTCTATAGCGCAAAATCACGTACCTGTAATCCTTTGACTGCCCCTGGTGTTAAACCCTTCCCTGCCTGTGTCATTTATACAGTGTCTGTGTATATTTTTAGCATTGATTACTGTAATGTCATTGGTTCCCAAAAAGTGTCTACTAGGTGTCCGATCTGTCCATCGCAATGTCGAAGTTGTCAGGGCTGCCCTTCCTTTTCTGAGCTGGCCACTCAGCTGTTGGCTGATTGCCAGCTCCTATCTCTCCACAGGTAACCAGATGTTGATAATATCCTGCTCGTCAGTCCTTTCTACTTAAGCCATCCAGCCCAGAGGATCTCCGCCTTCGCCTTAGTCAACATCAAACCAATCAAACGCTTATTGCGTGTTATTTTTGGTAAAAAAAAAAAATGTAGAAGAATACATATCGTCCTAAACTGAGGAAAAAATGTTTTTTTAAATATATTTTTGGGAGGTATTTATTATAGCAAAATGTAAAAAATAAAAGTGTTCAAAATTGACGCTATTTTAAATTTTTTTTTTTTTGTTTATAGCGCAAAAAATAAAAACAGCAGGGGTGATCAAATGCCACCAAAAGAAAGCTCTATTTGTGGGGGAAAAAAGGACACCAACTTTTTTTGGGAGCCACGACGCATGCAATTGTCAGTTAAAGCGACGCAGTGCCGAACCGCAAAAAGTGCTCTGGTCAGGAAGGGGGTAAATTCTACCACAGCTGAAGTGCTTAAAGCCTTGCTTGGCTGACATCCCTTCTGGGCCAGGTCCTGCTTACTGTTTTACTATGCTCATTTCCGGTTCCCTGACATTTGACTTGTCTATCTGTTCACTGAACTCTGGCTATGTTTTGACTAAGTTTGTTCTATTTACTTTTTTTATTAAACCAGTATATGGTTTAGATTGGGGGTTGCTATGAATAGATCTGGCGCTATACCTATATATGGAAGTGTGTCTCCAGGGACTTAATAGATTAAAGGTGTTATTATAACCTGATATATAAGTGACAAGGTGCAATATGCTATTTCAATAAAAAAATATGTAGGTAAAAATTGAAAAATGTGTAAATAAAATTATTTGTCACATTGATAGATATTTGCCAGCGTGCTGGCTGTGAAATGAAATTATGTGCAAAACCATAAATAAGTGATCACTTCTTATCTGAAACATATAAATACCCAAAACATATAAAGTGCTGCTGCTAAGTCTGCTTAATATATAGTGACAAGTATGAAATATGAACGCAGGTTTACCAAACTATAAAAATTTAAAGTGCACAAATGTGACAGTAGAATATGCATGCAATAATAAAATACACAATAAATATATGATAGATATCAGGACATCAAATGGAACATGCCAAAAATGGGAGTGAAAAAAGTGAAAAAAATTAAAAAAGGTAAAAATGGAAATATTGAATATTAGTCCAAGCAAATAAAAATATATAAAAAAAGTATAAAAAGAATATATATGGAAAAGAGCAAGAAGTCTCTGGTGCAGTGCGGTAAATGTGTTTTTTTCCGTGGATAAAGGAGGGGATGTGATAGATTCAAATCTATTCTTCATGCATTGTGGACACTTCTAGGTTGTACTCTCACCAGAAAAGTAACCCCATCCGGGGAGGATCAGCCTTCACAGTATGAGCTACTGTGTCGCTCTCTGGCTTGCTTCCAGTGGACTGCTGGGGATCCCTCGTTATTTCCCGGTGGAGTGTGCCACAGTATGTATATGTTAAAAGAGAGGACCATCCATAGTGTGATACCGTATAAAACAATTTATTAATCATATGCTTAAAACTACTCACAATTCTTGATATAGGTAATGGCATAAAAGGTTTGCTGTATGAGAAGTAAGGAAGCTGCTGCGAGCGTTCCGTTCGGCTTCCACGCCGTTTGTGTTGAAAGTGTGTGTTCAATAAGCCACGCCCTACGCGTTTCGTCACTAGGACGTCATCTGGAGCGGCCATCTTCACACACCTTACGCTCTGTTCCCAGTATATGGTTTAACTGTACTTCTGTCTCCGTCTGATTTCATGGTTTCTGACAACAGTCCCGCTAAAAATCACAGATCACTGCCATTACAAGTAAAAAATAAATAGAAATGCCATAAAAATATCCCCTATTTTGTAGACTCTATAACTTTTGCGCAAACCTATCAATATACGCTTATTTGGATATGTAGCAGAATACATATTGGCCTAAATTGATGCAGAAATTAGATTTTATTTATTTTTTCATTATTGGATATGTATTATACTAGAAAGTAGGGGTGCAACGGATCAAAAAAAACAAAAATCAAATCTTGTTACACCCACCGGAAGTTTTAGGTTTCACAGTTTTCAACACACAACGGAGCTTATATGCTTAAATGCAGTATTTGTAAATCCGAAGGACTGTTTAGATGTTAAATTTTAATAGCAGCAGCAACCCTGCTGACCTTACATGGTTCCTAATGTAACAGAACGCCTCTGATTTTAAAAAAAAATTGAAAATCAGAGGTGTTCTGTCACATTAGCAACCATGCAAGGTCAGCAGGTTTGCTGCTTTTAAAATTTAACATCTAAACAGTCCGTCGGATTTACAAATACTGTATTTAAGCATATAAGCTCAGTTTTGTGTTGAAAATTACTGTGAAAATTAAAACTCCGGTGGGTGTAACAAGATGTCCGCTTGCCCCCTTCTCACTATCATTACTGTGCAGGAGTGTGGGATATAGCAAGATGGCGGCGACAAAACGACACTTCCTGATGAGACAGCGGCCGCTGGGAGTACCAAGATGGCCGCCGCTCCTGAGCTAGGCCGAAGCCGCGGCGTTTCCAAAGCCACACGATCTGTGGAGCGCTCTGCAGATGGCGTGGTGTGCCGATCCGCACAGACTGACCGTTCGGATCATGGATCGGTGACGATCCGTTGCACCCCTACTAGAAAGTAAAAAATATTGTGGGTTTTTTATTTATTTTATTTTTTCCAAAATTGTCATTTTTGTTTAGAGCACAAAAGATAAAAACCAGAGGGTATCAAATACCACCAAAAGAAAGCTCTATTTGTGGGGGGGGGGGAGACATACATTGTACTTGTGTACAGTGTCACATGACCGCGCAATTAACTGGGGTGCAACGGATCAAAGAACTCACAGTTCGGATCGTTC
Source organism: Lithobates pipiens (assembly GCF_037356315.1). Lineage (NCBI taxonomy): Eukaryota > Metazoa > Chordata > Amphibia > Anura > Ranidae > Lithobates > Lithobates pipiens. The sequence goes on along the minus strand of NW_027507718.1, from coordinate 125,049,741 downwards.
ATCAGATCAGAGTCACCGATCGGATCATTTTTCATATCTGCAAAAAAAAGACAAGACAAATAAACATTCGTTTTGTCTTTTTGTTAAGGCTTCATGCACACGAGACGCAGATGCAAACGCTGCTAAACACATGTTGAAACCCACGTTTAGAAACGCGCGTTTTGCCGCGATTTTTACAGCGATTTAGCGGCGTTTTACCGCGTTTGCGTCTAGAAGCGTTTAGTTAAGCTAACATCATAGACCCTCCCCAGCTCAAAAAAACAGTATTATTAACTATTTCAGCAATTTTGTGAGACCAGAGTGAGTAGCAGCAGCTGTGAGAGCTGCAGTGTACTTGTATTTAGCGTGTCACTTGCCACGTCACCTGCCACAAGTTGTGGATTGTCCACTTGCCACGTGACTTGCCACATCACCTGCCACGTCACTTGCCACGTCACCTGCCACAAGTTTTGGATTGTCCACTTGCCACGTCACTTGCCACGTCACTTGCCACGTCACTTGCCACGTCACTTGCCACAAGTTGGGGATTGTCCACTTGCCACATCACCTGCCACGTCACCTGCCACAAGTTGTGGATTGTCCACTTGCCACTTCACTTGCCACAAGATGTGGATTGTCCACTTTCCACGTCATCTGCCATGCCACCTGCCACAAGCTGTGGATTGTCCACTTGCCACGTCACCAGCCACATCACCTGCCACAAGTTGTGGATTGTCCACTTGCCACGTCACTTGCCACGTCACTTGCCACGTCACTTGCCACGTCACTTGCCACGTCACCTGCCACGTCACCTGCCACAAGTTGTGGATTGTCCACTTGCCACGTGACTTGCCACGTCACTTGCCACGTCACCTGCCACATCACCTGCCACGTCACCTGCCACAAGTTGTGGATTGTCCACTTGCCACGTCACTTGCCACGTCACTTGCCACGTCACTTGCCACGTCACCTGCCACGTCACCTGCCACATCACCTGCCACGTCACCTGCCACAAGTTGTGGATTGTCCACTTGCCACGTCACCTGCCACAAGTTAGGGATTGTCCACTTGCCACGTCACTTGCCACGTCACCTGCCACAAGTTGGGGATTGTTCACATCACCTGCCACGTCACTTGCCACATCACCTGCCACAAGTTGTGGATTGTCCACTTGCCACGTCACTTGCCACATCATCTGCCACGTCACTTGCCACAAGATGTGGATTGTCAACTTTCCATGTCACCTGCCATGCCACCTGCCACAAGTTGTGGATTGTCCACTTGCCACGTCACCAGCCACATCACCTGCAACAAGTTGTGGATTTCCACTTGCCACGTGACTTGCCACATCACCTGCCACATCACTTGCCACGTCACCTGTCACAAGTTGTGGATTGTCCACTTGCCACATCACTTGCCACCTGCCATGTCACTTGCCACAAGCTGTGGATTGTCCACTTGCCACGTCACTTGCCACGTCACCTGCCACAAGTTTTGGATTGTCCACTTGCCACGTCACTTGCCACGTCAGCTGCCACGTCAGCTCCCACGTCACTTGCCACAAATTGTGGATTGTCCACTTGCCACGTCACTTGCCACATCACCTGGCACGTCACTTGCCACGAGATGTGGATTGTCCACTTTCCACGTCATCTGCCATGCCACCTGCCACAAGCTGTGGATTGTCCACTTGCCACGTCACCAGCCATATCACCTGCCACAAGTTGTGGATTGTCCACTTGCCACGTCACTTGCCACGTCACTTGCCACGTCACTTGCCACGTCACTTGCCACGTCACTTGCCACGTCACCTGCCACAAGTTGTGGATTGTCTACTTGCCACGTCACTTGCCACATCACCTGCCACGTCACTTGCCACAAGATGTGGATTGTCCACTTTCCACGTCACCTGCCATGCCACCTGCCACAAGTTGTGGATTGTCCACTTACCACGTCACCAGCCACATCACCTGCCACAAGTTGTGGATTGTCCACTTGCCACACCACTTTCCACGTCACCTGCCACAAGATGTGGATTGTCCACTTGCCACGTCACCAGCCACATCACCTGCCACAAGTTGTGGATTGTCCACTTGCCACATCACTTTCCACGTCACCTGCCACAAGTTGTGGATTGTCCACTTGCCACGTCCCTTGCCACGTCCCTTGCCACGTCCCTTGCCACGTCCCTTGCCACAAGTGGATTGTCCACTTGCCACATCACTTGCCACATCACCTGCCACAAGTTGTGGATTGTCCACTTGCCACGTCCCCTGCCACAAGTTATGGATTGTCCACTTGACACGTCACTTGCCACGTCACCTGCCACAAGTTATGGATTGTCCACTTGCCACGTCACATGCCACGTCACCTGCCACAAGTTGTTGATTTTCCACTTGCCGCGTCACCTGCCAGGTCACTTGCCGCGTCACCTGCCAGGTCACTTGCCACGTCACCTGCCACAAGTTGTGGATTGTCCACATTCCACGTCACTTGCCACTTCACCTGCCACGTCACTTGCCACAAGTTGTGGATTGTCCACTTGCCACATCACTTGCCACTTGCCATGTCACTTGCCACAAGTTGTGGATTGTCCACTTGCCACCTGCCATGTCACTTGCCACAAGTTGTGGATTGTCCACTTGAAATTGCAATTGTTTAAAATATTTTTCTAATGGTTTTTCATCATTTGCAATCATTTTTGAGATTTTTAATGTAAAAAAAAAGGTCACCTTTAAAAACGCATATAAACGCAAACGTGGCTAAACGCGGTAGCGGCGTTTTGCCGCGTTTTACCGTGTTTTGCGTCTGAAACGTGGAAATTTTTGCTTCTGAACGCATTTTTTTGCTTCTGGAAAAACGAGATTAAACGCAAGTGCATAAAAACGGGACTGTGTGCATGGACACATAGGATAACATTGAATGAGTTCAGGGGCAGTTGAAAAAACTGTCCAACTGCATCTGAACGCGCGTTTAACTGCGTCTCGTGTGCATGAGGCCTAACACTTTTTTTTAAATTCCGTTCCCCCACTGTAATATCCACGTCATCTCCCCCACTGTAATGGACATCTCCCCCACTTACTAATATCCACAGACATCTCCCTCCCCACGCACTGTAATATCCACAGACATCTCCCTCCCCACGCACTGTAATATCCACAGACATCTCCCTCCCCACGCACTGTAATATCCACAGACATCTCCCTCCCCACGCACTGTAATATCCACAGACATCTCCCTCCCCACGCACTGTAATATCCACAGACTTCTCCCTCCCCACTGTATACAGTATAGGAAGACTAGTGTTTAGTCTTTCCTTACCAGAAGAGAAGCTGGTATAACGACATATTCGCCGCCATCTTGCTACACCCCACACTCGTCCACAGTAAGGATATACTAAGAAGGGGTAAAGAGGACATGTTAAACCAACCTGAGTTTTGCATTTTAGACATATTTATAACAGTAAAGTTAGTTTATATAGTGAAATACAGTACTTGCAACTCTATCTGACTACTTAGGCGTTTTTCTTCTTTTAACATTGGTGACCTTTTGCCCTGCACAAAATCACGGTAATAAACGCCGTAAATTCATGCGATTTTCTGCTTGAAAACGCTACACTCAGGTGTGAATGCAGCCTAACTCTGCTGTTATCTTTATTGCCATTTATTTGTATGTGTTTTTTTTTTTTTTTTTTTTTTTCCTTCCTTCTCTCCTTTCCCTCAGAGGTGTTTTTGTTTTTACATTCTGCTTAAAAATGTGTAAATCAGTACTGCTTGGACCTTGAAGAAGGGGACATACCCCAAAAGCTTGTCCTGAAAAATTGTATGTTAGTGCAAATAAAAAAAAAGTATCACGGACAGTACTCAATTTTCTCTATAAATACATGTAAAATGCAAAACTCCAGTGGGTGTAACATGTCCGCTTAACCCCTTCTTAGTGTATCCTTACTGTCGACGAGTGTGGGGTGTAGCAAGATGGCGGCAACGGAACGTTGCTTCCGTAGCAAACTGCGAATATGTCATTACACCGGCCAGATCAGATACACGAGCAGTTGAAGGGTGATGACGTCAGCGCGCAGCTCGCCACCGCCGGATGTACCAGGATGGCCGCCGCTCTGGAGCTAGGCCAAAGCCACGGCCTTTCCTAAGACTGAGGCAGCAGAGCGGATCGCGTGGTGTGCTGATTTGAAGAGGTTGACCCATTCGGATCACGGATCGCTGACGATCCGTTGCACCACTAAATTGACAGCTAAAATAACGCAGTGGCGCATCACAAAAAAATGGCCTGGTCATTAACCACTTACTCACCAGCTCATGTACATATATACGTCGGCAGTTTGAAGATGGATATCCCTGTAATGGCAGCAGCTGCTGCCACAACCAATTTATCCATCTTTAGAGCCAGCAGTTATGTTTACGATAATGGTGGTCTCTGCGGCAGATTCGCCGCAAGATCACCGTTGTTGGCGGCAGGAGAGGTGCCACCACCGATCTCGGGCGCCTGCTACCGCTTATCGGAGCAATCGGCAGAGGCGATCGGGTCCTATCCGTGGCTGGGTATGGAGACGCGTGAGGTAAAGATGGCCCCCACCCGTCTCCATACCATAACAGGACACAAGTGACGTCAAAATATTAGCTCTGCCCATACGTCTTAAAGGGCCATTTTTTTGTTATTTTTTTCAAATGGCAAATTTTTTATTTGTTTTTTATTATGTTTTTGCATTTAACACCAAATATGAGATGTGAGGACTTTTTGACCCCAGATCTCATATTTAAGAGGACCTGCCATGTTTGTTTGTTTTTTTTTTTTTTTTTTTTTTCTAATACAAGGGATGTTTACATTCCTTGTAATAGGAATAAAAGTGACACGATTTTTTTTTTTTTTCTTACATCAGGGGACACAGAGCCATAGTAACAACTGTGGGTTATATCGGACCATCAGGTGCTGGACACCGGCACGCCCCTTAAGGCATGAACTTCCCCCATATAACCCCGGATCCATTCTAATGTCTCCGTAATGGACTAAATGAATGGTACCCGGGCCTCGTCATCCGAAGACGCAAGGTTTTGCTTGCAAATGCTTGGGCCCTGGGATCCAGTACTTTTTAGTAGTAAGGCCAATACAAGTTTACTGGCAGGGTCTTCTCGCAGGTCCAGGATTGTGGGATAACCTGAGTGTTCCCCGGTTCCTAAAGGTTTCCTTTTAAGGTTTGGGAGCCTACCTGATAAACCCTACTGCGAGATAAGGTAGGGGAGATTTTCTCAGGAATCTCTCCGTCCATGTATTGTGTTGTCAGGTCTATGTGTCACCACTGGAGGCTGTATTGAGTACTCACCATGCTGATGCTGGAAACAGCAGAAGCTCCATTTTTCTCTCCGTTCAAGCCAGCTCAGACCCTCAGGTATGAAGGGGGGTCTGATCACTTCTGGGCCCCCAGATTGGTGATTTTTGTTTGAATGCCAGCCAGCTAAATGTTTTTCTTTCACAAAAAAAGTGGGGTTTCTTTGGGAAGCCGCGGCCCCTCGCTGAGCAGAATATTTACCCCCTCGCTGCCCGCCATGATTTCGGCGCTCACGCAGGAGATTCAACTTCCCTGTTTGAAAGGGGGGGGCCCGTTTCTGTGCGGGGGGCATGGCTAAGTGGCCTCAGACGCTGGCCACACGTGTAGGAAGTAGTTTAGAGCTCTGCAAGAGAAGCTGCTGCCTGGCGTTGGAGGGATAGAGCAGAGTGGTTATTAGTCAGGTTTGGGGACACAGGCATTTCCCTTTTGACAACATTGTACTGTATAGCTAGGTTTAATAGCAGTTATTGTACTGTACTATAGCCTAGCAAGTGAAACATTCTTTTGCTGGTACTGTCTCTGCTTTGTACTGTAAGCCAGGGCTTGACAAATTTGCTTGGAATCTAGGAGCCAGCTAAAAAAGTTAGGAGCCAGGTCGGTAACGGCAATCCAGACCTGTCCCTGGCCTGACATGGAGACGAGTGAGGGGAGGATAGCGCGGCCCCCCCACCTGTCTCCATGTCATTGCCCATAGCTCTTAGAGGGACATTTTTTTTTTTATTTTTTTTTTTTCAAATGACAATTTTTTTTTTTATTTATTTTTTTTTATTGCATTTTAGTGTAAATTTGAGATCTGAGGTCTCTCTGACCCCAGATCTCATATATTTAAGAGGACCTGTCCTGTTTTTTTCAATTACAAGGGATTTTTACATTCCTTGTAATAGGAATAAAAGTGACAATTTTTTTTTTTTAAAAGCACCGTGAAAAAATAAAAAGTTAAAATAAGAAAAAAAAAAATGTTTTAAATGCGCCCTGTCCTGCCAAGCTTGCGTGCAGAAGCGAACGCATACGTGAGTAGCGCCCGCATAGGAAAGTGGTGTTCAAACCACACATGAGGTATCGCTGCGTTCGGTAGAGCGAGAGCAATAATTCTAGCCCTAGACCTCCTCTGTAACCCAAAACGTGCAACCTGTAGAATTTTTTAAACGTCGCCTATGGAGATTTTAAAGGCTAAAAGTTTGTCGCCATTCCATGAGCGGACGCAGTTTTGAAGCGTGACATGTTGGGTATCAATTTATTCGGTGTAACATTATTTTTCACAATATAAAAAAATTGGGCCAACTTTACTGTTATATTTAATTAAAAAAATAAGACTTTTTCCCCGAAAATGCGCTTGTAAGTCCGCTGCACAAATACGGTGTGACAGACAGTATTGCAACGACCACCATTTTATTCTCTAGGTTGTTAGAACTCCTAAACACACATATATATATATATATATATATATATATATATATATATATATATATATATATATATATATATATATATATATATATATATACATACACACACACACACACACACACACACATTTTTTTTTTTTTTATTATTCTAAGTAAAGGTGAGATGGGTGGGCAGTGAAAGCTTCATTAGCATCGCTGGCTGTCATACCAACAGCCACCACTAGATGGCGCCAGATTACAGAACTAAACATAGGACCACAGAAGGCCTCAAAGCCGCGGCCTCAATTACCGGCCGGCGGCGGCGCGGCCCGACACGATCACGCCAGGGGGGGGTGGAAGGAGACAGGATACCCCCGCTGTGCTGCCCCAGGCGCCAGATCACAAATTCTAGTCGCCAATGCGATCTGGCGCCCGGGGTTTGTCGAGCCCTGCTGTAAGCTATGAGTGAAAAAGGGACCAGAAACTCCTCTAAGGGTTCTAAGGGGTTATGGTATACAACAAACTAAAAACCCTTCCAAAAGAATGTCTTCCTTCCCTGAGAGGTAAAAGAAAAATACGGCCAGTCAGATGAGCTATAAAGGATAGAACACTTCTGTCCTTGTGTATTTCATACAAACAGGCTTTTTCTTCTACCATTAAAAGATTATTGATATGGCGTCTCACCATAGTAGGACTAAACATAGCAGATTCCCATCTAGTCCTCTGGGCCCTTTTGTTGAGGTGCAGGAGGCTGAGGATCAGGTAGATCTTCCCAAATATTGGAAGATACTTATCTTTCCTCTTCGGGGGATCCTAACGGGGAGGGAGTAGCCGCACCAGTCAGGTTTGTCTACTCCCCTTTTGTTGCCTGCAGCACAGGGTCTTGAGGTATCTACCTCTACCTCTAATAGGGTTCATTTGAACCTCCCCCACCTGGGATGTTTTTCCTATTCATGCTAGAGCTGCGCGATTAATCGTTATAAAATTGCGATCTCGATTCTCTCCTCTGACGATCTCTCCCACTGAGAATAGGCGATTCTTTCATATAAACAAGTGGAGAGATTATCTGCTCACTCAGCTGTCAAAATAAAGCAACCCGGGCAGTCTGCCAAGTTTAGAACTTGCATGAAACATTGTAACTAACTTCTTGGATCAAAGGCATAGAACTTCTTGTGTAAACCAAATAATCTGGGCAGTCTGCCAAGCTTTCAACCACTGTTAATGCAGGAAGTTTAACCACTTAAAGTCTAAATCTTTTTCTGACACTTCTTTCTTAAAGCGGGACTGTACTGGGGAAAAAAATATTAAAAGCCAGCAGCTATAAATACTACAGCTGCTGACTTTTAATAAATGGACACTCACCTGTCCCGGTGTCCAGCGATGTCGAGGCCGATCGATCTCTCGGCTGCTGCCGCCACCATTCTAGGTGAGGGAATCAGGAAGTGAAGCGAATCGGCTTCACTTCCCGGTTCCCTACTGCGCATGCGCGAGTCGCACAGCGCAATAGGAATTGTCCGCGCTGTCTCTGGGACCCGTGTGTGTGTCCCAGCAGACAGCGCGGCAGGTTGCCAATTGTGACACCGGTGGGGGGGGGAGGGTTCCGATCAGCGGAAGTTCCACTTTAGGGTGGAACCCCGCTTTAAGTTAAAATCAATATTTTTTTGCTCGAAAATTACTTGGAACACCCAAACATTAATAAATAAAAAAAAATTATAATAAATATTATATAATTTTAGCAGAGACCCTAGGGAATAAAATGGCAATTGCTGCAATATTTTATGTCGCACTGTGTTTGCCCAGCAGTCTTTCAAATGCAATTGTTTGGGAAAAAATACACTTCAATAATAAAAAAAAACAGTAAAGTTTAGCTAATTTTTTTTAATGTGAAAGAAGATGTTACGCCGCGAGAATCGTGATCTATCTTCTAAGCAAAAAAAATCGTGATTCTCATTTTAGCCAGAATCCTACAGCTCTAATTCATGCATAGCTTATATTTTCTAAATGGGAACATTTCTATTAAAGAAATGGGGGGTTCCAGCTATTAATGCTGCAATCACCTCAGTGAGCAGAGTCTCGCATGTCCAGTGGATAATGCACTGATGTTAAAGGATCCAGCAAGTTAACTAGTTGCTGACCGCCGGCTGTCAAATGACGGCCAGGCGGCGCACCTATTGTGGCGGGAGGCCGTCATATGACGGCCTCCTGTTTAAACAGGGAATGCACGCGATTGTGCGCACGCTTCCCTGTTTCTTCGGTGGCGGCGTGTCACGGAGACACCGCTCGTCGCCGAAGGAGGTGAACAGCCATTGGTTATGGCTGTTTACCACGTGATCGGCTGTGATGAAGTCACGGCCGATCCCAGATGGTCACACCCCAACTGTGCACAGCGCATGCGCGCGATGGTGAGCGCACTGTGCGTGCACGTCGGTGGCGGCGTGTTCCCCAGGAACTGCTCGTCACCGACGCTGGTAAACAGCCATTGGCCGGCTGTTTACCCACGTGATCGGCTGTGATTCTTTCACTGCCGATCACTAAAATGTAAACAAACCGCAGTAACAAGATGTTACCGGGTTCTCCTCCTCACACACCGATCGTGTGTGAGGAGGAGATTGTGGTAACACCTCGTTACCGCCTACATTACACATCAAGCACACTGATTGCCCCCCCCCCCCCAATAAAGAGGACCTGTCACCACCCCTCATAGTACCTGTCAATCACAGTCCATCAGGGTACCCGAGTACCTGTCACGGCCCATCAGGGTACCCGAGTACCTGTCACGGCCCATCAGGGTACCCGAGTACCTGTCACGGCCCATCAGGGTACCCGAGTACCTGTCCCGGCCCAAGAGAGTACCCGAGTACCTGTCCCGGCCCATGAGAGTACCCGAGTACCTGTCCCGGCCCATGAGGGTACCCGGGTACCTGTCCCGGCCCATGAGGGTACCCGGGTACCTGTCCCGGCCCATGAGGGTACCCGGGTACCTGTCCCGGCCCATGAGGGTACCCGGGTACCTGTCCCGGCCCATGAGGGTACCCGGGTACCTGTCCCGGCCCATGAGGGTACCCGGGTACCTGTCCCGGCCCATGAGGGTACCTGTCCCGGCCCATGAGGGTACCTGTCCCGGCCCATGAGGGTATCCTGTCCCGGCCCATGAGGGTTCCTGTCCCGGCCCATGAGGGTTCCTGTCCCGGCCCATGAGGGTTCCTGTCCCGGCCCATGAGGGTTCCTGTCCCGGCCCATGAGGGTTCCTGTCCCGGCCCATGAGGGTTCCTGTCCCGGCCCATGAGGGTTCCTGTCCCGGCCCATGAGGGTACCTGTCCCGGCCCATGAGGCTACCCGGGGACCTGTCCCGGCCCATGAGGGTACCCCGGGACCTGTCCCGGCCCATCATCGGGGTACCCGAGTACCTATCCCGGCCCAGTTCATCTGAGTACTGCTGAACGTGTACAGGATTGGTGAGGGGGATCTCATTTCCTTTCGTAAATTCCACATTTGAACACTGTGCACAGACATCTGTTACCCGGATCAAATAGAGGTTCCTTATCGCTCTGTTACATCAAGGGACCCTTGTTAGAGTTGCAACATGTCGATGATGATAGTGTGAGGCCTCGCTTTTAGGACACTGTTTTTTACTGCTCTTAAAGGGGACACATTCCTGATACTTATAGCATATTCCTCTCAATACACCTTAAAGTATTATAGGCCGGCCTGGGTTTCCCCTTTAGTGTTGATAATATCTACAATTATACAATAGTTTTGAAGAAAGTATTTATTTACTGATAATCTGTCACTGACTGTATTAATGCTGTCTATTTGCATATCTTATACTTTTGTTTCACCACTATAAGAATCACTT